>NW_019174018.1:0-137494 GCF_001642475.1 Fonsecaea monophora
GATCCAGGAGAGTCACGTTATCTGTCTTTTCGCTAGCCAATAGATAAGCGCCGATAAGAGTAACCAATCAGAAGCGTGGCTGTTCGTTCAGTTTTGCCGGTAATACCAGCTCAGCTAAAGCTTCGCTGGATAACCATTCCACTTTCCATTTCCGCCTCGTCGCCGCCGCCACTCTTTAACTAACTCAACTTCCATCAACAACAACATCAAATTGATCATCAACAGCCTCATTTCATCGTTCTGTAGCATAGAATCCATCTGTGAACAACCCTAATCAAAAACGCGTAGTTGATCGCTTCGCTGGCCTCTTGAGGAGTGCCTGAAGGGTTTACGCCTCACAGTCTATTTTATTGTACCTCGCACATACATACACGTATATATGTCTCCTTTTCCCACGTCTTCGGCCTCGATATTATCAGGAACCACATATACAAATACACACACACACACACACACACACACACACACACAGAGCGAGATGGAGAGCAAGCGCAGACAATTACAATCCACGCGTGGCATTCCATTCTTTCAACCACGCCATGACAGTCTCGATTTCCGTGGCCTTGGCCCGTTTCACCGCCGGGGGCATCTTCACTGTGGTCTCGTTGGGGAACAGGCCTGGGAAATCCCACTCGTGAAAGGCACCCTCGATGACGAGTTCGGGGGCGTTCGTGTCGGTTGACAACGCCTCATCGTCACCATCATCATTACTGCCATCATAATTATCACCACCACCACCGGTGTAGCTATCGTTGTTGACGCCGCGCAGCCGGGGATTCGGGTCGCCGTTCTCCAGAAACTCGGCCAGCGGGCCCAGACCGCGGTAGTAGTCCAGCTCACCGGTGGAGAGGGTTAGGCGCGGGTACGACAGGTTGACGCCGCCGTAGCGGTTCAGCCGGTCGAGCCGCGGTTCGTCGCGCGTGGTGTTGTACGTCCTCTGGCACCTGTCGAGGAAGTACGCGGGCGACAGGGTCCGCGAGACCAGGGGCAGCGCGTGTGGACGGCCCGCGGCGCCGGGCGTGTAGCCGGTCGCGAAGCCGCCGGTCTCGGTGCAGACGAGCCAGCTGAACGGGGAGGGGCGGTTGAGCGAGAGACACTCGTGCACGGCTCTGCCGGAGCAGTAGGTCTGGGTTTTGCGGATGTGCGAAAAGAGGTTGAGCAGCGGGTGGTACAGGGACGACGAGGGGTCTGGAGTGGCCGTCTCGTTGGCGTAAGTGAGAAGAGAACGCGCGATCGCACGTAGGGCTTCTGTGGTATGGTATCGCGAAGTCGCAGACGTCAAGACGTCACAGTAGGAACCCGGACCTATATCACAGCGGAGGGCGACACCGAGCGCGGGAAAGAGATTAGCTTGTTGTTTCTGTGGTTCGGTCCGCTCATTCGTGTTTGCGAGAAGGACGACCTACCATCAAAAGAGGCAGTGGCTCTATGCCACGCTCGATTCCACGCCGAAAAGGGACTGGTCAGCAGAAACGCGAGGTCGGGATATGTCGAGGAGTCGGAGACGTTGAAGGCGGCCTTGAGTTGAGACAAGGCTGTTTCGTTGCCGCTTTCGTAGACGTTGTCCATCAGATTGGTGAGTTGTTGTTGAACCTCGACGCATTTCGGCGGAGCGTGGCGTCGTATGAGGTCGAAAAACTGCCAGTGGTCGAGAATTCCAGTGGTGATTCCCGAGGATGACAGTCCGCCCCAGAAGAGGTCGGGGTATTGGATTCGAGTAAACGCGGATACGACACCGCCGTATGAGCCGCCGAGGATGATCCAAGGAGTGCCTGGCGCTGTGAGGTCCCTGTCTTCCAAGCCGGAGAACGTGGCTCTCTGAGCAAAGTATGCGAGGTCCGCTAAGGCTTGTTCCGTGCTGTGGAAGCGAAGAGTTTCCCGGGTCCACCGATGGTCCGGGACAATGTCATAGCCTCCGGGGTAGTATCTGTATCCAGGATCAGAACCAAGCTGTCTTATTGGTCTTGCTCCAAAAAGGGGGATCATGTATACCTCTGACCCCAGAGGACAGCGACACCACCAGTAGCGTTGGCCAAGTCATGGAGTATTCCCTTCTGTAGCCATTCGAGGTCATAGCCGGGATTGTCTTCACCGATTGCATGGATAATCACCGGACCTCCTTCAATGTAGTTACTGATATCGACCCAGTAATGCTGTTGGAAAGTGGAGTTCGTATGGGGTTCATAGCGGGATATGTTGTGGAAATGGTCGACGGGCATGGTAAAATTCTGTGTCCTGCTCCTGGAATCAGGTCGATATATCTGGAGCATAGAAGCCGTACTAAAGAGAAAGAGTGCTTTGAATGATGCTCACGGGTATCTGGCGAGAAGCTCTCTGCCATGGGACGGGCGCCCAACAACAGGCGGTAATTTGTTCGGAAATATCCTGCCAGAAGTATGAGGCCTCGTACTTTTGTATCAAGGATCAGTGTCCACAGACGTACCATCGTGCGATTCCTTCTAGGAGGGCGATCAGGAACACCAGATTTACTGCTACTCTGCAGAATAGTCCATTGGGAATCTTGATAGCAGTCTTGGACATCATCATTAAACTTCCACCGTCCGTATGTAGCAAACGGTAACTTGGAATCAAGGTTTCTGGACTCTTCGTCCTCGTCACTCTCACAGCCCGCGGCCTCTAAGATGCAGGGCTGGAGGGTGGCAGCTGCGCCATCAGCGACGACCAGGGTGTCGAGATTCGATCTTGAAGTGGGCAAGAAACACAGCCTCATTGTAATTTAACTCCCTTGAGACAGAGTGGGAGGGTGGATCTTCACTGGCTTCCGATGTTTAGGCATTAAACCGACAGCCTTGCACATTCGGCTTCACCACCAATCACACCAGAAAGACGCGCGTCCTCGTATATACATGTGGACAGACGGGCCTATAAAGGCGGCTTCCTGCATCACAGAGGTGTCCTCAAGATTCCAGCTCTCCCATTGCAGCACACTTCGAAAGTTTTTAGTCTCGAGCCATATATACACGGAAGAACCGTGATGGCCGACATGTAAGTTGCCCGGAGTGGTGCTGGCGAAGCAAGCAGAAATTAGGGCGAGAAGAGGTATTCTGGACTCGTCTCATAGCCGTGACCGCCCTTTTTCTGATTCCTAGTGCTAGGATAAACGCTTTTGCGTGTCTGACGGCCAAAAGCATTCGACGGAGACAACTTGGCCCCTGGATCGTATATCTCGCGCAATGAGTTGGTTCACAGATTTGTTTCTCGCAAATGCGTCAACCTATCCCATTTCCACGCCGACACCAACCATGGTGATCGGGCTTGTCCCCAAGGACATACCGTCTATCCCGGTGGGCCCGGCTTCCGCCCATACACGTTGTAGCTGGGTTCGTTTGTGTCAGCCATCAAAGTCGCACAGACTCCCGACATTGAGATCACTTACAATTGCACATACGTGTGGATGTTTCGATCCAGAATCTCCTTCCTCGTTCGGGCTAGCATCACCTGAAGCTCTGCTGGATCCATTCCGAGCAGCGCGATAGCACCTCTCTCAAAGCCAGCCTGCGCGTACTGAAAGAAGTTGTGGACCTCGAGCGCCCCAATCGTTTTCAGCCTTCGATCTTTCGGCCACCGATTTGTCGGAATTTTGAAGATGGTCTGCTGCACGTCTTCAAAGCCACAGTCCAGTAATTGCTGCTTCCACAATTTACAGGCATAACCGTCGATACCCATTGCTTGTGCAATCTTGAAGAAGAGCTTGCCCATTTCAGTGTAGTTCGAATCCGCTGGACAGCTGTCATCGTCACAGCCGACCTCGGGGACTGTGATAGCAAGTTCGAAATACCCGCCCGGCTTGAGGTGTTCATATGCCTGCGATATAAGGGTAGGCCAGTCTCTGATGGAGAAAAGGAACTCCCGGGCATGGATCAGGTCAAACGTGTTCCTGGGAAATTCCCAGTCCGTCTCGACGTCCAGAATCTCGAAGTGACAGTTTGGTGGCACCCAGTTGGACTGCACGGCCGCAATATCAACGCCAACAACCCTTGCCGTAGGATACCTGTCGGCAGTCTCGATAGCCCAGATCCCGCTCCCCGTACCCAAATCCAAGATGTTCTGGGGTTCTGGGTCGATGGGAGCCAGGTGGAGCCGTCCTTCATAAAGAAGGAAGAACTTGTAATGCTGGAGGTCATTTCGGTTCTGTTCTTCATCGTCGATTGGCAGACCGTAGAAATGTCTCCCATAAGACGCCCATCGTCGGCCATACTCTTCAATGCCGTCGCGGATCTCGGTTGCTATACTACTCTCGGGGTCAGCATCTCAAACCTATAAGCATACAAAGAGACTATCACCTTGTCACATAGCTGGTGTTTGCGGACGTGCTATCATAGCCTTCGTCGACAAAGTCGTTGTTTTGGTCAGGCTCCATGAGGCAAGTTTGAGGTCAAATGGGAGAGGTTGCGTGTCAGGAGGGCGAAGCTCCAGAATGAGAAGCTGTGCAAGCGGGGATAAGACATGGTGATGAAGGAGGGATGGAGGCGGGTACTGCGCTTCTTTTTGAAAGGGATACCTGGTAGGCAAGAGTAAGCTTCATGCGTGGTTGATGGGGTCTTCCTTTCCACATCGCGCTGCCTGTTGACTGACTGGTTCAAGGTACCCCGGCGGGTGAGCACAACAGGCGAACAGGCGAACATGCGTGTAGGGTCGGCATTAGCGAGCCCACAAGGTGAGCCCACTCGTACAAGGGTCTCTTCTTCCACGTGTTGTAGTAGCCAGATGGATTTTGTTGTGTGGGGTTTCGGCGGCTAAACGGTCAAGGACGAGCTCGTGTGAGGTTGCAGTTTGTAGTTCTCCGCAGTCCAGGCCATTCTTATCAGCCACCAATATGAACCAACAAACGAACACCTGCGACACATCCTGACATCCAAGCGAAAAATCTAACTCCCTTGTTACTAGGCCACTGCAACATGAAGCCTACGAGTTCGGCGTCTGGCCCGCGATGGCCCCTGCTCACACCCATGCCAGACACTGGAGTGACTGGTTTGTGCCTCAACAACTGCGGAATCCAATTCCTGTCGATCCATCCCTTCCTCTACCCACCTGTTCCCTCGAGCCTTTGAGACAGCGCCCTTTTCACTGTCAAGGCACCCTTGTGCTCTCTGTGCATCTCATGCTATAGAAGCTATACAGGGTTTGATGATGTCGCCCTCCCCAGAACAAGATCAAGCTGCTCAGCTGCAGGAGCTGATACAGCAACTCACTGTAGCCGCCAATGCCTGTGACTATGCACCAGGCTCCCAGGGCTACATCTCCAGGACCAATGTCGCCGCCATCGCCAAGGACATTGTTCGTCTCGTGATGGCACCGTCGGATATGTCAATGCACCACTCGGTCAACGTCCGTGACGATTTGACCCCGGTTTCCGTGGACTGACAGATTGCTGACCAATGGCAGATGCTGGAGATTGTTTGCATTCGAACCTTGATGGGCCTGGGCGTGTTCGAAAAGATCCCCGTGGATGGATCCATCTCTCTGGCCGAGTTGTCCAGGGTCACAGGCGTCCAGGACTCACTGCTAGGTACTGGCTCACGCCTTCTTTTTGCCAAAGCAAGACTGATGGGTGTATCTCGAAAGAACGACAACTTCGACTCCTCGTTGGCACTAAATTCGTCGAGCAGACCCCTGAATATGAGTACGTGCACACAAAGTTCTCCCGAGCATACATCCAGGTGCCCGGGCCGGGAAACTTCTTCCAGTTCATCAACGATGAGTGCCTGGCCACATTGGTCCATTTTCACAGCTATGTGAAAGAACGAGCAGCCCAGGACGGCAAGCCTGTGCAAGAGCCTGATGATCCTCTCCGCAATCCATACACCCACCGCCACGGCATGGACGGACATCCTGTGTGGGAGATCATGGCACAGTTCCCCGATCGCCTGCGCGCGTTTCAACTGGGCTTCATGTCCCAAGAGGATTCCGTCCCGATCATCGGCTTTTACGACTACTCTGCGCTCTACGACCCAGAGCACGATGGGGACAGAGCCACGCTGGTCGACGTCGGTGGCGGCCAAGGCCAGTCTATCATCCAGATCCTCCAGGCCTTCCCGACCCTCCGCCCTGACCACATGGTTCTCCAAGATCTACCCGAACCCATCGCCCAGGCCCAAAACTCCAAACTCCTCCCCGAGGGCGTTACCGCCATGGTCCACGACTTCTGGACACCGCAGCCTGTAAAAGGTGCCAAGGCGTACTTCCTTCGCCGCGTCGTGCACGACTACTCGGACGAAAACTGCGTCAAGATCCTCGCTCACCTGCGCGAGGCCATGGGCCCGGACAGCAAAGTCCTCATTGCCGACATGGTCATGCCCAAGCGCGTGCACGAAGCCGACCTGCCCGCAGCCGCCATGGACAACACCGTCATGGTGATGGGTGGCAAGGAGCGGACCGCTGACGGATTCAACAAGATCCTGGAAGCCGCCGGGTTGAAGATGGTCAAGATCTGGCACAGTCGCGAGGGCGGCGCCACGGGCAACATCGTTGAGGCCATGTTACCTGCGGGGAATCCCCGAGGCTCATGAGGTTACATAAGTGCCTGTGGTGGTGGTGTTGATTGAGTCGTCGGATCTAACGCCAACCCAGCGCTCTTTGAGCACAATATAGCACGGTAGCAAAAATATCCAAGTGTTTCCACCACTGCCACCACTACACAATGTAGCCATTTCACACTCAATTTCTATGAGAATTTAATACAATTTGTAGGATGTCTAGCTTAGGTATCATAGAACTAGTTCCGCGAAAAGAAAAAAAAAAGGCGACTAGTATCGCGTATACCAGCCCTCTGCGGCGATCACAGCGTTGATCCTGGTTTGATCCTGGTATCCATCGACTTGACAACCGCCTTGATCTTTCCAGGGCTAATCGTGGCCCACGCCCTAGTTATTGCGCTTTGTAAATCCTTCTCCGAGGGCCTCGCTATCTCCAGCAGTATTCCTGAGGTCAGGATCGATCTCTTTGGCGAGGCGTTTCAGCTCACCGGTGTTTCTTGATGGGGTTTAAATCTGGCGAATGTGGCGGCCAAGCCATGACCTTTATCCCATGGTTATCCAGCCATTTCTGGACCTCATTGGCCTTGTGAATAGGGGCGTTGTCCTGCATGAAGATCCTGCCTGGTTCCTAACAGGTGATCCGATGGTAAAGTGGTTGTGGCTACGGGTCCTAATGCGCGGAAGATTGGTGGGGTGGACGGATGTTGTTGCTACCGTGCTGTACTAAGGACTGGAATCGGCGACCACTGGAATCATGTACGTATCGAATGTGTCAGGAGCGAACCGGATCGAATGGTAGCAGTCCCCGACGGCGATGAGGAGTGTGTCGTTGACAACTTCCGGAAGGAGACTTGTATACATGCTCCAGCTATAACAGCACGTCTCGCGGTTACGCAAGACGTCTTGCTCGGAACAAAGACGACGAGAACACTAGTAGATGCGAGACAGACGTCTCCAGGAAAAACCAGGTTTGATGAACTTCATGATATTGTCTACCACCTGTCTCCACCACAGGTGGGTGTCGTTGAGGCGACACTCCCCCTTGGACGCCAATAGAAAAGAAGCCACAAGAGCCGCTCCCGCCATGCCCATTGTATTAGTCTTACATTTCATCTTTCCTTCTTGTTGGCCTTGCTCGGCCTCTTGCGAGCGGGCCCCTCTCCAGCACCGCCGCCAGCCCCCGCCTTGAGCTTGAGCTTGATTTGCGGCTCAGAGCTCGCGTCTCTTGCCGCCTTGGTTGGCGTCGCTTGGGTCGTGTCGCCGTTGACCTCCTTCAACGGGCTTCCGCCCACCTTGCCGTCGTCAACATTGTTGACTTCCTTCAACTTGCTCGGAGGAGCCTTCTTGTCCCCCCTCTTTCCCTCCGCACCAGTCCTCTGCTTCTTGTTCTTGGTGCCTGGGCCCGTGCCCTTCTCGTCGTCCTCGGCCTTTCTCTTGACGCCGGCACCACCGCTTGGTTTCGGCGAGTTGGCCCTGCTGTCACGTGGAGTACCACCAATCTTCGCGTTTGCTTCACGGCCAGCCGCACGATCCTTCTTCAGGTAGCAACTTCCGTTGAGATGAGTGGCAAAGACATTGACGGATTTCCAGTGATCACCGAGATGAGAGTCGCGATTTGGACATTTGGCAGCCGGATAGTCGATCTCCTTGAATTCAAACGACTCAGCGGGCATGGATGAAGATGGAGTCAGTGGATCTGAGTTTTCGGATGCAGCGGGTGAGGTTGGGTCATCCTTCTTCTTCTTGTTCTTGCCCTTTGCCTGACCCTTGACTTTGACTCCTTTTTTGCGTTGACCATGCACATCATGTTTGTCGAGAACAATCATGGGTTCGGTCTTGCAGTACTGTTCAGTGGCATCTGGGACAGGACGCGCATTGTAACCAACACGAGGGTATAGCAAGCGGCGGAGACGACAATTCGGACATCTGATGTGTTTGACTGTCTTCATCGGATTGCCCTTGAGATGAACTTGACCGGACTTGAACACCGCAGCATCAGTTTCGACAGCTTCTTGTTCAGTATTGTCGGCATCGGCATCTTGAGAGTTCTTGTTTGTAAGTTTCTCAGCTCTCTGTTCGACTTCAAGGACGGCAGTCTGCATCCGAGCAATCTTTTCGTCTTGATGGATTTCAAGCAGAAGATCATGAAGGATACTTTCAATTGAATGCTCCAAGATATACGTGATCTGGAACTAGTCAGTGGAAGAAGCACGAGGCGGGCTTTCCTGGAACACTAACCGCCTGCTCTTGATCAGACGCAGTCAAGCTGACATTGGATGACTTGGATTGGGACGATTTCGTGGAAGCCATGTCAGCAGTGTCCTTGACTGGAGGTGGACAGTCAGCAGTGATTTCCTCATCTTCCATGAAGCGCTTCCACAGGTCGGGGTCGATGATGCTGTTAGGGAACAAGGACGTATATGGTCGTCTGGGAGCCATCTTGGACAAGCAAACACAAGGGAAGGAGCAAAGGCTGACCAGCAGCAGTTTGCAGTATGAAAGACAGGGATAGAAGGAGAGATCTGTGCTTGTCTTCTCTTGTTCGTGTACACTCCGAGGGAGGAGGAAGAGGAGAGTGGTTTTAAAAGAAGAGGCATCGCAGCAGAAGCCTGATGCTCCATTGAAAACCACACAATAGCAAGAATAACACGATTCATAGTGCTGTACACTATTGTCCAGCAGTGTATTCACTTACTAGTATTGTGAACCGTGTGGATGACTTCTGTGCCAACGCACTCTGCCTATTCAGACACCTTCACACCCTGCCGCACCCTACAACCTCTTATTCATTCAATAGCACCCATTAATGTTTTTCAGTGCCACTCGGTTTGTATTGTCTCGCTCAGGAAAGGTCGACGATGGCTGGCCAGGAAGCGCACGCACTGTGGGTAAGGACCTCGGGCACGCTCGGGGAGGCTCGTGCGCGGCAAAGGCACACCTTTGGAGTCCGTAGGGGTTCGGAGACTAGATGGTGAAGACAAACTCGAGAAGTGTTCCAACAGGAGACGGGGTATGGCTATATTGGCCAGACGCGGACAGTGGTTCGAGGGTTCGCAACGGCTGCGAAAGCAAGCACCGATGATGCAGGACGCTGAAAATAAAATGGCCAGGTTCTGGGGCTCTGCTTAGGGTTCTTGGGTTCGCTAAGATTACTCAATAAGCATCGATAACCTTGTTTTTAGCGCCGGTAACTACCGCCCCTGGCTTGTCGGTTCAGCGGGAGTTTTGGGTTGACACGTTGACTGCCCCCTGCACATCGCGCTATCGATTCTCGTAGCCACGGTCCTCGAGAGCAGTGTCCTAGCTTCAGAACGAGGTCTGGCTCCAAGGGAAAATGCTATCTGGACATGCCTCAAGCTAGCCTCCTCTCGTATTTCTCAAAACCGACGATTCCAACATCCACCGTCCAGCCAGCTGCCAGAAAAGACAGTCTTCTGACGACCGAGCACGACACGTGTCTACCAGTCACCGAAAGCCGCGGTCTGGGTATCATCGAGGCAGCACGAAAACAATCGGCTCAGCCAAAGGCCAATCCAGCTGTCACCACACCAAAATTTGAAGAAGATCAACCCCAAAGCAGGAGATATGATGCTAAGGACCGCACAAGTGACCGTCTGCAGCAATTCAACGTTGTTTTAATTCCTCGCCTTCCGGAGGCTCTTATTGCTCCAGTCTCACCCCAACACCTTTCTGCAATCCGGCGCCTCACAGTTACGACCCTCCCTGTTCGGTACAGCGATGCTTTCTTTACCACAACAGTCACAGACACGGTTGTCAGCAATGTGTCTCGAGTCGTTCTGTATGCGTCAGAACCTGTTGGCTGGATTCGCTGCCGCTTCGAGCCATGCTCGACGAATACTTCCCTCATGACTCAGTCTCACCCTCCACCTTCTCAGATTTATATTCAGGCTCTAGCTCTGCTCTCGCCATACCGTGGTCTCGGCCTCGCAACGCTACTGCTGGACACTATCTTGTCATCGGCCAGTGCCCATGAAATGGACGCAGTGTGCATATATGCACACGTGTGGGAGAAGAACGAAGACGCGCTGGAGTGGTACGCCAGACGCGGCTTCAAACGAGTAATGCTTATTGAGCAGTATTACAGAAAGCTGAGACCGAGCGGCGCTTGGATTGTTAGGAAAGAATTGCAGGGAGCCTGAGTTCGACACCTGACGCATAAGACCCTTCTGCTTCCATGACCGGCCCTCTATTACGATATTGAGCGGCATCGATCTGATTGTGTCCGTTCACGTTGCCAGGAGACAAGAATTGCACTCTCGATTCATCTGCTGTGTATGCTTGGAGGTGTTCGCCGAAACTTATGCCTTGCGTCCATGAATTGGGCAAAGACCACATTGTGAACAAGACCGAAGGCGAATTCACGATCCCGACTCGGAAATGAAGTTGGCGGTCCAGGTTGCTGATGCCACCAACAATCATAGATGAGCATAGTCTCAGTGACGACTTGTGAATGTGGCATGAGGTTTAACACATTGCAGCAACTGCTCGAATCAACTCTACTACCAAATACCGAGGCCCGCGACGCGTCCAGTAACTGTTGCAAGAGCTCAAGAACGAACTCCCGAAGATCTCGCGGGTACGCGCCTCCTCGTGTTGTCTGAGAAGACCATCACATCCTGAAAGATGGTCGTCTGCAAACTCTGCTGTCGACCCGCCAAGTGCTCTCAGGAAATCTAATTCAATATTAGACAAGCGTATTTGCCTGCCCCTGGTGCGAAATGGGATAGATACTCTGCATTCGAGCCATAGGTTTAGTTGTTTGCAATCCTTTTGATTCCATTTGGATGTGATAGCGCCCTTTTTCCCCTATATACATTCGATCCGGAGCCTTGGGCGGAGCGCGAGCTTTCCGACACGTAGGCTTAGCTTTACAGAACTGATGAGACATAATTATCCTCCATCTTCCGTACTTCCCGCTTGAAGATCTCCACCTCCTTCCAGCAGTCGAGCGGCTTTCGGTCGTTTATCCGCAGGCAAGAGATGACATCTTGTCTCCTAATTGCCCAACTGTTAGCTTGAACATGCTAGAACACGATATTCTAGGAATGTCCGACTTACGCATTCTCTACCTCCTTCGGCAGCTCTCTTAACGTTTTCCGCTGACCCAGTGTTTGCTTCAATTTCTCAATCTCTTGCTGCACTTTCTGACTCGACGGCGCTTTCTTTTGGTCATCACTATCAGATCCCGGGAGAAGGTCTTTCGGGGATATCGGCGAGAGGTGAAGAAGAGACGAGTCTGAAGAAGGGGAATCTGAGGCTGCTTCTCCGCTCGCAGCAATCTTCTTGCGCGCCTCCTCAAGGACCGAAGCTTCGTGCTTTCGGATCTTTTCTAGCTCGGCGGCGACGCGTTGGGCAATGTGCAGCTCTAGCGTCTTTGCGCGGGTCGAGTTTGTCTATGTCAAGAAGGATACGTGAGTATAACTCTCTCGGTGGCTTTCAGTGAAGGACGTCTTTCCGATCGCGAGGGCAGTAGACATACTTCTGAGGATGCTTGAAGGGAGTCTATTAGCCTGTAAAGCTTGTCAGTTCATGGTTTTGAATGGCGATATGCCAACATCTCAAAATCTGGCCTCCAGAACATACTCTTGAGAAAATTGAATAGGTGTATCACTTGTGAAGACATGCTTGGTGGATTCGTCGGGTTTGGATTGACCTGCACCCATTGTCGCGGCTATTGTGGGAATGTCAACAGTTGAATGGTCTTGTTAATGGCCTTACTTTGACATACCCTGGATGTACTTTTAGTCAACTCGCAGGGTAGAGGTCGTGACGGATTGGACCTAGCTGTCGCTTGTCGGCCACGCCTTGGAAGCTCGAACACCTGCGCAACTGCGGAAATAAAAACTCTTGGCAGTTCCAGCACCGCCAAAACTTTCTCTCGAGTTCACCCGAAGATGCCACCGATGCCCACATGCCCAGATGACAACTGCCGCTTTAAACTGCAGTTTAAACTGCAGTTGACTTGCAGCGCCAACATGTCGTTCTCAACCACTCGTATCTCTGCGCCCCCCTCCTATATCGTTCCCTTTAGCCTTGCTTTTTGGAATGTTCCACTCACGATCCAGCTATTGACGGCCCGTCGGGAGTCTAGTCGAGACCTGGTTGGGTCTTCCAGCCAGAGGCCAAAATGGGATACACCATAAAGAGACTCAAAGCTAACAGATCCACTCATGATACGTGGACATCGCTCCCTCGTCAGCTTCCTGCACACACCTTGAAGAAGTTGTCGCTCGGTACATGTCAACGTGGAAGTGGGGAGATCATGAAATCGATGCCGAGTCGTCCCAATCTTCCGGGTCTTGAAGACCTCCCCCTGCTGTGTAACCCTCCCTGTCCTCAACCTTCAAGCACACGTCTTCCAGTGAACAGTGGTGAAAATGCGTGTTGCCATCATTGGAGCAGGGCCTGGAGGTCTGGTGACGTTGAAGTACCTCCTCCAGGCGAATAAGGATTTCCCCATTGAACCCATTGAGGCCAGGCTCTTTGAGACTAAAGATGACATTGGAGGCACATTCCGCTATCGCACCTATCCCGAGGGCGAGGTAAATTACTGGGGTCTCATCCAAATTTCAGACAGTGGCAGGGCTGACTTGGAGTAGATGGTGTCTTCAAAGCAGTTGACCATTTTCTCAGACTTCAGGATCCCACCTGAACGCACTGATTGCGGTGATTTTCTCAAGCTCTATCAATACGTTGAATACCTCAACAACTACTGCGACCATTTCAACTTACGACCACATATCGAGCTTAACACCACAGTGACAAATGTGCGACGTGCCAAAGATGGCAAGGGCCATATCGTGGCCCTTTCTACCGCAGATGGAAGCACCGAGGAATGGTCTTGTGATGCCGTTGCGGTGTGCTCAGGACTGCACGTAGATGCTGTTGCACCCAACATTCCCGGCATCGAGAAAGTTCCGACTGTCATTCACTCCTCCCAGTACAAAGGCCGGGACATATTCACCGAAGGCAGCAATGTCGTGGTGCTCGGTGTAGGAGAAACGGCAATGGACATGGCATATTTTGCCGTGACTTCTCCCACCAACTCAGTGACGCTTTGCCATCGAAATGGATTCGTCCTGGCACCTAAGGTGAGCTATGCCTCGAAAACAGGAGCCATCTCCTCTATACTAATTTGGGACGCTCCCAGCATGTGGAGCGCTTCGTTGTCATGGGCAAGAGGGAAGCCGAATACAACCCGTCCCCGATTGACACCAATTGGAACTGCCTCTTCGACACTGCCTATGCGCATCCAAAGTTGAGGAATTCCCGCTGGCAATGGGTATTCTATGATTGGTGGACGAAGGGCGCATGGATACTCTTGAACAACACTCGGTATGGGTACGGTCAGCATGCGGGAATCAAGAAGGGCTATCACATGTCCGAGAGTGAGTTCACTTGATTCCCTATGAGGCTCCAGCATAACCAGTTTCCCATTAGTTATCTTTGTCAAGTCCACCAAAGTCCAGCCCTACTTTAACAGGCGCTATATCAAGAATACCCGGATAAAGCGATTCATGGAGAAGATCATCGACCTGCCCCAGGTTGACACAAAGGGTCGCACGGTCGATTTCGCACCGTTTCCGGAGTATATTGACGACGAAGGGGTCATCCATTTCGAGAAGAATGACACGCAAGAATCGAAGCACATTGAGACGTTGAAGATCAAGCCAGACGTTGTCATCTTCGCAACTGGCTACCGTCACTTGACGTTCCCATTTCTGAGTCCAGACTATCCTCATTCCAACGATGCCGATGTTCGTGCAATCTGGAAGGACGGTGACGAGACCGTGGGTTTCATAGGCTTCGTTCGACCACAGATCGGTAAGTACCCCGGCTCCCATCCATGTGTTCATTCCCCGTGCTCCTGCGTGGGCCTGCAGACATTTTTTAGTCCACGTGCTGGTTGCTAACACTGGTATCTTAGGTGCAATTCCGCCTCTGGCAGAGTTCCAGGCGCAGCTCTGGGTTCTGCGAATCCTCAACCTTCTTCCCCCTGCAAACGTACGGTCACTGTCTCCAGCACTCAATCCCGATGCGGAAGAGTGGTACAGACTCAAGCCGCCGCCTGAAGCCCGTATTCACCATGGCGTTGACCATGAGTCGTACGCGTATCAAGTAGCTCTCGACATGGGGGCGGCACCATCCGCTACCCAGATGATGAGACGTGGGTGGAAAGTGTTTGCAGTGTGGGCCTTTGGCGCGAACATGAACACCAAATTCCGAATGATAGGCCCATGGAAGTGGGAAGGTGCCGAGGGAGTCATGAAGGGAGAGTTGTGGGAGTTGATCAAGCGACGACCATTTGTCTGGGGTGAGTTCTCTCTTCTCTGTTATTTCAGCACTCTTCTTTATTGACAACGTCACTAACCGTGCGGCTTATTCTAGGGCATATCTTGCTCAACGCCCTGCCCATGTCGATTTTCGGGCCGCTCAGTTTGTGCTATTGGATCTACTACACCTTTTTCAATCCTGTTTTCAGCAGACTGGGTCTCTCGAGATCGCGGAGAAGCGCCCGCAGCGATGGCTACAACCAGCTTGTGTAGAAGCTAGCTCGCGGAGGACACGGAGAATGGCGAACAAGACCATCGACATGGGGGAGTTGATTGCTGAGACAAAGTCTGATCAGTACCGGCGGCCTACAAATTGACCATGGATCTGCTCTTAGCGCGTGACGAGCTCATTGACTAAATTGATAATTCTTTATTCGAGAGTCTAGCCACGGTTCTGCATTTTCTAGCTAAATAGTAGCCCTGGAGCTTCGTTCTCGATCGTAAAGCACTCGGTACCTGTATTTTACCTCGGGATGTATGGCTTCACGTGACTGCATTCCGATACGGCGGAGTACATTGGCCGAGGCCATCGGGTGCAGTACTTCGCCGTAGGCACTTTTCACAGAAAACACCTCGATACATACAGTATCAATACCTCGTACAACTCGACAATTCAACCATGCCATTATAACCAGAAGTCCACTGCTCTGCTGGAATCCGTATTCCTGTGTACCGCCACACAAACCCCTGCAGCGCATGGCGTGCGGCTGATTCCTTCTACACAACACACTCAGTCACTCACCCAAGTACCCAAACGGGCTTCTCTTAGCAGCTGAAAGAAACAATTAATACCCTACTCCAGACCCTAGAAACCATCCAAGATTAGCCTTGGCCGAGAATGTGGTAAGCCAGCACTGGGTGGCCACTGGCCAAGGACCACTGATGCTTCGGCCGAATCCTGCCCCGGATGATCAAGTTTATTTTGCTTGGCTGAGCATATCATCATCATCCTCATCACGTATGTGGTTTCAACCTTCCAAAGACCCCCCAATGTCTCGGTATTAAGCTCCATCAAATCTACTGATGACAAAGTAAAGGTGAGAGAATTGAATATAAAAATTCATGCTCTATCTGCATGGAGCGGGTACGGATATGTACACCTATAGATATCCAATCCACATATGTGTCAAGTGGACATGTACTTCAAAAACGTCTTCTAACCAAACGTCACCCCGTTGGCCGTTGATACCAAATTCATTCTTTCTGTGAACCAAGGGAAACATATCTCCTATTTTTCATTTACTACCACAAGGTTTCATCCCGTGCTTAGATCAGATATATACGAAAAATGGCAATCTTGTCTGAAATCGTCCGCTTCATCCTCCCGCCCGCAAAGGCCACAGCCACCGAATTCCACAAGCTGCGACAGCACGTCGCGCAGGCGTACAACGTCCGCGACCAGTACTTTGGAAGCACTATCCGGACCGGGGCGCCGGGCGTGCGGGTTCGGGGCGATGAGATGTGTTGGGTCATTCGTTCGTCTCTTGATTCTCCTTCCATCCCGAACCATTCAATGGGGATCCTTGTGTTAAGAGTTTCTGGGTTCCCGAGTCACTGACCAAAGAAAAAACCCCCCCATACCAGATTGGCCACAAGACTCCAGCCTCGCCGAGAACGCAGAGTTGAAGGCTCAACTGAGACAGCTCACGCTCGCAGCTTCAGAGGGCGGCACCACCGACGGAAAAAACAGGGATGTGACATCTCTCCTCTTCCGATTCGAAGACTCCCAAGTCCCGGAACTGAAGAAAGCGCTGGAATCTCCCCTGTGCGAATTCGTAAGTCTCCTCTCCCCTTATTTTTCGTTATCTGTTTATATCAGATCCTCGTCCTCGTCCTCGTTCCTTGGTGACGGAAGGGAACGGAGCGAGGTACACGCCAAGGGAGAAGAAGGAAAAGGATATGGAATTACGAGGCTGAGAGTGAAAAAAAAAAGGCAATCATCAACCTCACGCCGAACCACCCCCGCGGCGACGCCGCCTTCGTCACGTCCATGCACAAGACCTTCACCGACTGCTACTACACCAAGGGGTTCGTGGGAGGGAACTGGGCCTACGCGCTCAACACGGTCGACAAGACCGAGGGTGTTGTTGTCCCTGTCGTCGACGATCTTGGCCATGGTGGTGGTGATGCCGCTAGTGCCACCGCCACGTCTCAGGACAAAACGGCGCAGCGCAAGGGAGAAATCCCCCAGGACGAGCGCAGGCTCGCGTGTTACTACCTGGGCTGGGAAACGGTCGAGGTCAGTCTCTCCTACTTTCCTACTCTCCTGCTCTCCTGCTCTCCTGTCGCTCCCCCAACCCCATATGCACATCCCCATCCAGACGCTGCGTCGTTCCATTTGATGTTAAAAACATGTGCAGGACCATCGAGCGTACACAAAGACGCCTCTGTTCTGGGAAGAGATCGACAAACTCTCCCCATATTTCGCTCCTGAAACGGGAGCGTGGTACGTCAAGTTCGAAAAGCACTGAAAACCCCCAAGAGGCACAGACAAGAGAACCTGGCTTTACATACTCGCATTATGTCTTCAATTCCGCTTTTCATTAGCATTAGAATATCCCTGCAGAAGCTCATGACTACAATGCATGTGCCTTTTTGTTCGACACCCCAACAACCATATGTATCTTATCCAGCAGACTCTTCCCTTGTCCCCAAAGAATCCAACTGTCTCTGCAAAGGAACGTACACAAGGCTGAAAGCCAACAGCCATTACTCTCCAAGCTCCCAATAATGCTCGAGTTTCAAAAAAACCGCCAACGACCCAATCTGATGTTTCTTTGATGTTTGTTGTTTCACAAACCTGCATCCTTAAGACTGCGCTCAATGGCCTTCTTACGCTGCGTATCAGGAACCAACAAGTGCCGCTCCTTCAAGACGGCCTCAAGAGTATCGACAACTTTGTAAAAACTGCTCGCTGCACCCTTTTCTTGGGTAAACTTCATAATGCTCAAATTCGCTTTTCGACCGTGTTCAAGGACCGAATACAGATAGGCGTGGAAATGAACGGGCTTGAGTTGTAGATCTGGTCACACACGGGTCAGCTTGCGCGATAATAGACAGTCAAAGGCATCACTCACAGTTTGACGCATCGACGCGCCCTCGGACGACGTCACTACCTCCTCGTCGTTCTGACACCACATCCCTCAGTCCGTACTTCCGCCACTCTTTCAAAATCTTGACAAGCTCTTTCTTGGCTTTGGCCTTGCTAATCTGAAGACAAACCACACGAGTCGCGGGCTTGATATGGAAGAATTTGGCGAACCAGTTCTGGTTGATTTCAATAGGACCAACTGAAGCCGCTGCCAGGGCGGCATCGACACTGGTTGCCGGAGGATAGGACTTCTGGGCTCTGACCGTGCTATCGGTGTGGATCTCTAGATGCGGTTCGTTGGGGTCTAAGCCGTCTGATAGATCTCGTACAATGTGATGTCCAATGGGGTTGGCGGGAACACCGTCCTTCGACTTGGGTGGTCTCGCGAACATCTTCTGGAACCATTTTCTCTTCTTTTCCAGATGCAACTCGATATCAGTCGACTGTGGTTCGCTCCCTTTTGCAGTCGAAAGGGTGGAAGAGTTGCCTGACTCGCTTGGCTGTACAATCTGGGAGGCGTTGGAAACAGTTTCTTGTGTGATCTCGTCTGAAGACTTGTATGAATCCAAGGGATCCTGTGGACCAGATCCACGTTTACCGAGCCAGGACCATTTTCGTGCGCCGTTAGACGACGTTTGGAAACGGTTCTTCTTTGGCGATCCGGGATTCTCATCGATCGTGTCAAGTCCTCGTTTCCCATATAACCGTGTGTCGTATCCCACGCGTTCATAAGATTCAGCCGGGCCACCTCTGAGGGAGTTGATAGGGGCAGCTTTGTTCTTGTTGACTCGAAGTGGCTCAATGCGAGCGAAGGGCGAAGTTGGGTCTGGAGTTACGAGGCGAATTGTGGTGTCCTTTGACGCCTGAGGGGTCTTCAAGTTGACGGGATCCGATGCTGCTCTAGAGCTATCCTCACGGGTGCGCTTCAGGTCTTCCATAGTGTCGACTGGAGAGATAGGACGACGATACCTGCTTGGTGCAGCCCCATGTGTTGGATCAGAAGCCGCTCGCTTGTCACCCTTGCCCTCCTTGCTCAACTCGGCATCAATACGCTTATCAACAGCAGCTAGCATATCGGCCAGAACATTTGGATCGGCATCTCCCCAAGTCTCGATGATCTTCTCTCGACGTTCCGTCAATTCTTGGAGGATCGGTGTCGCAGGGAGGGGGCGATCACGGATAGTAGCCGGTACTCTGTAAGCGTGTGCTGCCATGGATGTCGCCGAAGACTCCAACGGGGGCGCTGGGCTGACTTCGCTGACGGTAGATACCGATGATCGATTGAAGGCTTCTTCACAGATTTTGCCCAGTTCAGCACTGACTTTGCGTGTTTCGTCTTTCCAGTAACAGCTAGCAACACGTGGCTTCTTCACGTCAATCTCGGAGCTGGATTTGCGTGGTCGGTAGGCTTGGGGAGGTGTTGGTAGACTCGGATTGCTCTGCGTCTCAGATCTTCCGCTCGTGGTACCGCGAGTGCCAGGACGGTCCGCAAGATAATTGTCGGAAAGCAGCACGCGAGCGTGAGGAGTTGAGGTACCATGGGAATGCTGTCGTCGATGTTGGAAACTGACTTGTCGCTTGTAGCTCACGGACTTTCGGATACCAGGTGCGCGTCGAGCACTGGACAGAGAGCTTTTGGATGTTGCTGTGGAATATGAAGCACGCTTCTTCTGAATCAGTCTCTCAAGTTCTTCCGATGTGAAAGTTGGGAGAGCAGGAACATCAGGTCTCAATCTCTCCACAACCTTGTGCCTCACGCTGCCAGCGGAGCTTACTGACCGCGCTCCTGGAGTGGTTGGTCGATACCTGACAACGACTGTTGGCGGCTCATGAGCATCGCCTGCAATTGGCGTCCTCGATGCTCGATAAGGATCATAGCTGCTCTGAGTAGCCTTGCTTGCCGCAGTGCCAGGATTTTTGTAATAGCCATCTCGCCTATTGTTGTCGTCGCTAACAATGGAGAATTGAGAAGCTCGTCGGTTGTGTCCACGACCGTTTGGTGCACGCTTAGGTTTGGGTGTAGGCTTGCTCACATGGTGATAGTCACTGGCAGAGTAGTGCAGAGGGTCGCCTGGGTAATTCTCGAGTTGATCATCTCGAAACTTGACCAGTGCCCAATAGAAAAGCTTCTCATGGTTTGGCTCTTCGCTCATCAGTTGTTTGATCAACTCATCTGGTTTCTTGCCATGCCATAGCGTCGACAGGTTTCTCAGGATTTCCGCATCGATATCGGAACGTTTGGTGACGCGCCGGCCTTGTGCCTCGATACTGAGAGGTGGAGCTGCGCCGATGAGCGGTGCGGGTGCCACCAAGCTTGCGTGATATTTCTCATACTTCTTGAGAAGCGGATGGGCCCAGATCTCTTCCATTGTGATTCTCTTTTCTGGTCGCTTTTGTAAGATGCGCTGTATGAGATCTGCGGCTTCGATACTCAAATTTGGAGGTAGGAAATATTCTCCTTTCTTAACCAAGCGTAAAGTGTTGGCGAGTGACCCCCCATCAAAGGGCAGGAAGCCGTTGAGCATTGCATACAAAATGATCCCAGTGCTCCAGATATCAGCCTTGTCGCCACGATATTGGTTGCCTTGTATGATCTCAGGAGCTGCATAGTGTGGACTGCCGCACGAGGTATTGAGCCACGTCCCATCCGGTTGCAAGGCCGCCATCCCAAAGTCTGCCAATTTGATATTTCGGTTGCTGTCGAGGAGAATGTTCTCTGGTTTGAGATCGCGGTGACAGATGTTGAAACGATGACAATATGAAAGACCAGCAATAATCTGACGGAAAAGTCTGACCGCTTCATCTTCAGGCAGAGCTCCGTTGCCGGAAACATAGTCGAATAGCTCGCCACCTGCGACATATTCAAGGACCAAGTAAAGCTCACCGCGGTTCTCCCAAATGTCGTAGAGATTAATGATGTTGGGGTGCTCAATTAACTTCATGATAACAACTTCGCGTTCGATCCCAAAGGGCATGGTTCGGGGACCGGTAGCAATCATCGAAGCCATGTCTTCGTCGTCCATACGGGCCATACTTGCACTTTGGACAAGTGCGGCAGACTTCTTGGAGACGATCTTGACTGCCGCGGTTTGTCCTGTCCCTGCATGTTTTGCCAGACGAACTCGGCCAGTGGCGCCCTTGCCTAAGGTCTTCCCTAACTGCCATGGTCCAACGTGAGTCTTTCTTTTCCCCTTCACAGTGACAGATGTTGCCGAAGTTGTCGAGACTTGTGAGTCTCTCTTGCTCTCTGCGACAATATCATCCGCTACAGTCGACAGCCGCTTATTTTCGATGACGGTGCGTTTGCCTGCGGCTTTCTCGCGAATGGATAGATTCCCCTCGGGTTTGAGCGACTCGTGATGTGGTAGTCGTGGTGACGAGCTCGCAGGACCTTGGGCGCGATTGTAAGGTGAGACAGATGCAGGCTGCGCCCGTGGTTGTATTTCAGCTAGAGCATTTCTCTTTGCAGTTGGTCTTTCTGTCTTAGACTGGAGCGAGGCGGGTCCGCCGGGTCGCGCTGAAGTCTTGAGGGAAGACGACATCATGCGCGCGCGACCTTTCTAATCAACGACCTCGAGCCTGTGAAGCTGGTGTATCCATGCAACGCGCCTAAGACCAGATTAGCTGTTAGCAGAAAGTACTGTCCGTCGGTAAATGAACGTACGAATCTAACGGTGTTGATGTTGCCAAAGGGAAGGTAGAGAGAGAAGTGAGGTGAACGATGGACCGCGAGATCACATGCAAGTGCTCAATGTCAACAAGCCGTGAATTTGTATGAGGACATACAACGGATTCTGCCAGTCCTTCTGATGTGATTGCCGGGCCCTAGTTAACGGCACAGGTCGCACAGCCTCAATCAACCACAGTTCCTTGTTGTTCTATCTTCTTCGCGTCGGCGTGACTTTGCTTGTATTGTGACTCTGCTCAATGAGTAATATGTTTTGTTTTGGCCAGAGCCAGGAAACTGTTGATGTCAAGCTTGAAAAATGATTGGGTCAGGCTGAGGAATGCTGGCGCAGCGTGCGCACTGGACAATGAGAAATGTTCTAGGTGAGTCCAAAAAGAGAACCAAGAACCAAAGAACCAAAATGGGAGAGAAGCATCCAAAAAAGAACGACTTGAACGGAGCCAACAGGATCTCAATGGAGAATGGATCTACTCGTGCTCGCTATAGAGAACGAAAGGAGGCTTTCTGCAACAGACGTCGGGAAACGTGGTACAACGGGAGGTGCTTCGCACTCCCCTTCGATGGCAGCTGCCGACCACTTCTCTTGTTGATCCTCTGTCAATATCCGGCTCGATATTCGTCCTCATCTTGATATCAAGCGCAACCGGAGGCATGTTCGACGCGGTAGAGGGCAGGGACTACTCGTCAGAAGGCAATTTGTTCAGCGCGTCAGTGAACAACTCCTTTCCACCATTCAGCTGTGCTGCGGCACGTTATCAAACCTTGTTGCAGCTCGAGATGCTCTCGGTCATTTTGTTTTGTGGCATAAGGAGCATTGTTGTGATGATCCCGTCAGTTTTTGAAGGCAGATCACAGACCCGCGCAGAACCATGGGTGGAAGTTGAGGTACGGGAAACACGAAACACTGAAGATGGTCCGCAGCACGAGTATCTATTGAACCCTATTGCTGATTAGATGTCGCGTGTGCCTCCCTGCGTCGGACCGGGGCTAGCAATTCGCCGACCAGGAGCTTCCAGGTGCGCGGCGCGCCTTTGCCGTCATCACCTCATGCCAATGTTTAAATGTGGCGCTGGTGGCACCAATGGTGGGGTGATGTCTAGCTCCTGAGGGAGCTGGCCAACTGGCTCAGCCCCTTTACGGTGATGGAGGGGAGCAACAGGTAAACAGGGGGGAGCTTCTGACAGCTTACTTGTACTTGTTAGTACTTGTACCTCGTACAGTCCCTCGGAGTGAGCCTTCCACCCCCCAATTCGGCCCCCGGGAACGGCTCGCTAGGCCAGAGATCCCCTCTCAACCAGTGAGAGACCGAGCATAAGCTCTCTTGTGCATGCGTCTTACGTCGCCCTTCTTGCATCACCAGTTGCGTACTGCATGTCATAGACTCGATCCCGATATGAAAGTGGTGGTTGGTATCACGTCTTTTCGCTTCTGCCTGTTTCATTGATCTCGACCTTTATTCAATCCCTCACGACTCCTCTGTCGATTGTCTCTTTTCATTGTTTCGTGCAATCACGACAGTGCTCTCTCCCTCCCTAAGTCCACCATGAGGTGTATCTCCATCCTCTCAGCGGCAACAATTGCTGCTGCCTTCGTGATCCCGGATCAGGTTACTCTCGAGTCCCTATCTATCGAGAACCAAGAACCCAACTACCCCTCTGAGCATCCTTTTTGGAACAACGAGCACCACGCCGAAACCTTCTGGGAGGATCTTGAAGAGGAGTTTACAAAGGCTGTTGATTCGGCCAAACAAGCATTCACAGATATCGTTGATTCCGCTCGTGAGACCGTCGTCAGTTATGGTGAACATTGCCAGGACGCCTTTGCTGGCGAGGCTTGGTTAGACACTGCAGAATACGATTTGGATCTATTTGAAGAGCCGCCTCATCACGGGCCCCCAGACGGCCGTCCGCCTCACCGTGGCCCTCCTGGCAAGAAGCCTCGCCGCCCGCATCATCCTCACCACCGTCCGAATGGGACCATTTGGGAACTGATCTCCAAGAGCAAATATACGACGAAGCTGGCGGCTGTGGTCAAGGAGTATCCAGATCTCGTTGAGCTCCTGAACAGCACTAAAACGAACCATACCCTCTTCGCTCCCACTGATCGAGCATTTGAGAAGATCCCCAAGCATGCTCCCAAGCCACCCAAGGAGTTCTTGGAGAAGCTCCTAACATACCACATCTCACCTGAATTCTATCCTGCTCCGCGTATCCTGGTCAGTCGGACCATCCCAACTGCTCTTGAAGCCAAGTATATCGGAAAAGTGCCACAACGGCTCTCCACTCAGGTCTCCTTGAGGGGATTAACTGTCAACTTCTACTCCCGCGTCGTGGCCATTGACATCTTTGCAACAAACGGAGTAATCCATGGCATCGACAGCATTCTCCTTCCTCCCCCCAAGGCTGTTGATATCATCTCCGCTCTTCCCGGTGAATTCAGCACCCTCGATCTCGCATTGGAAAAGACCGGACTCTATCCCGCTTTCAACGACACATCGAGTCACAAGGGAGGCACACTCTTTGCGCCTTCAAACTTTGCCTTCAAACGACTTGGTCCAAGGATCAACGCCTTCCTATTCAGCAGGTTCGGCCTCAAGTATCTCAAGGCTTTGATTCTGTATCATGCTGGTGACAATATCACCCTGTATTCGGACGCCATCTACAAGTTGGATGCGGATGCTCTTGCACCACCTCATCACAAGGTGCCCAAGGGGTTCATTCATGTGGATCTCCCTACAGGCCTCGAAGGCAAGAGCTTGAGTATCGACATTGCTCGATATGGTCGACTCATCACTATGAAGATCAATGGTTTCGCTCGAGTTGCAGTCTTGGACGGTATCGCAGCTGATGGCGTAATCCATGTTGTTCCCAACGTCCTCATACCACCTAAGACCCCCGGTGGAATCGCAGTTGCCGAGGATGACATGGATTTAGACGAGTTCAAAGCGAGACTGGAACCGTTTGTAGAGACAGAAGAAAGCGAGTGGGTTGAGGAAGACCCTGAGCTATAGCGGCGAGGGCTGTTACGTGCGGCAGGGTGAGAATGTTCATCGGGTATACTCAAAGGTATCTGTACAGCTGTTGGATGCACATGGCCCGGTTTGGCCATGTTGGGGTTGTGCTTGATGATTGACGATCATTAACGGAGTCTGTACCAGAAAAGCGAGTATAACATATAACCAGCAAGGCAAAGTCTGTCCCTCGTTATTACCACCCTTTCCTTTCGTCTTGTGAGACCGCTTCACCAATGAGCCTCTGTGATCTTCGCTGTGACACTGTCATCGTCGACGTCCACTCCGTCAACGAACCACCTCCCTTCGATCCCTTCTTCCGGTACTGCAACGCCATCCCCGTCCTTTCCCAGTAAGATATCATTGCCACTCATATGTCTCTTTCTCATCTTGCCACTTTCCCGGTCGAAGGTCCAGTCCTCCAGTCCATAGCACCTCTTCCACTTCATACCATCATATTTATCCTGGTACTCATACCAGAACTGGACGGCGATCTTATCATCCGTGAAGGCAAACAACTCCTTTCGGAGGCGGTAAGACTTTTCTTTGTCCCACTTCTTGGTGAGCAAGTCGACGATCTGGGCGGTACCACGGATGAAGGAAGCGCGGTTCCGCCAAATGCATTCACTCGTGTACCCGTGAGAGACTTGAACTGGGTTGCAGGAGTTCCACATATTTTGGGCGAATTTGACCTTTTCATGCGCGGTCTTCAGTGTGAAGGGAGGGCGGAGGGCAGCCATTTTGCCTGGGAGAGATGTTGCCTTATGGATGCGAGGGGAATGAGCTTGAGAGGGTGGTTGATCTGAGAAGAGAATAGCACAGAATAGGACCAGCCCTCTTGCTACGGAAGCTGTGTGTTGGATACTGGGATAGAGCGTTGAATTCTGGAAACGAAACTCGACGCAGGCAGCCCTAATATACCTCCAGACTCTTCAGCAAAAGACAACCGAGGACACCTTCCGCTCAAATATTGAATCCCGCTCCAGGGTTCAGAGCCTATTCATTCAACCCCTCCGAGAAGTCAATCCTCCAACAGTCCTCCGCTTTTTCACTCAGCCTTGCCAGTGTAACCAATTGGGAACGCAGACGGCCTGACGGATTCGAAGGGGATCTGCAGCGATCCAATAGCAGCATGACAGAGGTTGCAGCACAATCCATCCCACCCGGTCTGGAGGAGGCGATTGATACCTTCCAAGAGCAGCAAGGCCAATTGCTCTCCGAACATCCACCATACGGAACACGATGAGCCTTCAAACTCACGCCGGACCCGCGTCGAATGGGATGCCAGCCTGATCAATCAAGCGGCGCGACTCCTGCAAAATAGCGAGACCGGAATCCTGGGTAGGTCTAGCCTCCTGTAAGCCACGCAAGCTGTTTGTATGCAGCGACATAGATCCATACTTGTTGGTCTGGGGCCTCACGTTGGGGGAAAAGCAGCGGGAGGAGAAGAATGCAGCGGCAAGATCTTCTCCATAGTTTTCCATTGGCGCCACCATTGATTGTTTGAGATGGAAAAAATTGGGTAAGAGAAGACCCGGAGGGAATTCTGCAGTGGTTGCCATTTCGCCAGCCGGAAAATAGTTTCACCTGCTTGTGCAAAATCCCGAGTACGAGGAACACAAATCATCTGTGAACTTGTCTGTTACTGACTGCGCCGCTTCCGACTATGTCCATTGCGCGCGGGGCAGCGATATCGCATCATTGCCGCGGTCCCTCCAAATTGATTTTGTCAAGGAGGGGCTGTCCGCGGTCAGCAATCATTCATCGTACACTCCTGCCAGAAGCCAGAACGATCAGTACGCACACAGGTCGGCTCCGTTCAACATTTAATCTACTTTCTCCCGTACTCCTGTCAGAGAAGTCCGTGCTCGCTCGACCGACTTTCAACCTCAAATCATTATCCACAATGGCCGGGCTCAAAGAGGGGGACCAGTTTCCTCCTGATGTTGTCTTCTCGTGAGTTCCCGCGCTCACCTGCGATGCCTGTCTAGAATGCTTCTCTGGACCGTGCACTAACGTACTTGTCAATGCTCACAGCTATATTCCCTACACCCCCGAAAGCTCTGCTATAACCAGCTGTGGCATCCCACAAAACTACAACGCGTCCAAGGAATGGGCGGATAAGAAAGTCGTCCTGTTCGCCGTCCCGGGCGCTTTTACTCCAGGTTGCAGTGTCAGGCACCTGCCCGGTTACATTGACGCGCTTCAAGAACTCAAAGGAAAGAAAGTGGATATAGTGGCCGTTTTGGCGTATAACGATGCTTTCGTGATGAGCGCCTGGGGGAAGGCGAACGGTATCAAGGATGAGATTGTGAGTTACAGTTCCTTTTCATGTGTTCAGATTGGAATTCCTTGTCAGAGAAAGAATGGACGAGATTCCGACCTCGGTATCAAGACACGAGACAAGCCCCCGTTACCTCCCTGGGGGTAACGACAGGATGGATCAACTTCCTGTGACGCCCTTAGGAGCCTTGACTAACCTTGACTAATCTTCTTTGCGTGCCAGCTGTTCCTCTCTGACCCCGAGACCAAATTTTCCAAGTCCATCGGCTGGACTCTCGGTGAACGAACCGCGCGGTATGCCATCATCATCGACCATGGAAAGGTCGTTTACGCAGAGAAGGAACCTGGACGGGACATTACAGTGAGTATACCAACCCTTCGCCGAGTACTGCTGCAGTTTGCGACCCGGAGGCATTTCGCGGGTTCTTGTTCCCCAGAGTCGGTTTTGCCTCACTGGCCTTTTGTACTTTGACTTGCCATTTCGTCATGAGTTTGGGCAGGAATTGGTGTTGTCGCTCCAGTGGTCCTCTCCGCTAACATACCACCTACTTTCTTCCTAGGTTTCCTCGGCCGCAGCTGTGCTTGCCAAACTATGACGTGGTCCACCTGAAACAGATGTCTATATCTACCAACGCACTTGATGCCAGCATTGACCATCATCGCTGGTCTCATTCACAATGGGTCCGTGAAGAGGCTATCCTAGGGTTGGCATAGATGCAACCCAGACAAAGATAGAGAGGGTGGAGATCTACTCAAATTCTGCTTCAACGTCTGCACTAGAACGCCTCTGGCAACGAAGTAGATCACTCTAGATATAGATACAATTCGTTGTTCACCGTCATTTGTTTGATGTTAACGCCTGCGCTCATTTGGCTCACCTCTGGGATCTGATGGAGTCCATTCCTCAGGCAAGGGAACTTTCGCTCAAACAAAACCCAAAAAAATACACTCATAACTGATAGCGACATGTGCAAAACTTGGATATACCATGGCAGAAGAAAAGAAGAGGAAGAGGAAGAAGATAAAAAGCCCAATCATCCCATGCGTAGCAGATCCTCAAAGTCTGGTAACCTCTGCTTCCTCTTGGTCGCTTGTGCGGCGTTTTGGTTCTCGACGGTGTTGACGATCGTTCCGTCGGGCCCCAGCTCGTAGCCGTCGTAGAGCACGGGCGCGGGGTGGGCGACGGGGTTGGGGAAGGCGTCGAACTTGTCCGGTGGCGTCGTCTTGGGGCCGTTCCATTTGTGCCGGGGATGGGGGTGGGAGGTCGGGGGTTCGGTCATGGTGGCGGAGAAGCGCAGAGCTTCCAGGTCGGCCTGCAGCTGGGCGATCTTGGTGTTGAGTCGGAGGATGCTGTCGCTCTGCTTGTTGTACGAGCACAGCAGGTCCTGGTGCTTCTCGTTGAGCGTCTCCAGCTGGTACTCGAGGCCCTTGACGTGCTTCTCCTTGCGCTCGCGGAAGGCGCGCTGCGAGGCGCGGTTCTGCGCCCTCCGACGCTGGCCCTGCTCGTTAGCATGCAGGCGTGGCTGGTTGCCGAAGATGTCCCTCACCAGTTTCGAGGGGGGGACGATCGTCTGTTCCGAGTCGGTCGACGGCTGTGCACTGCCCTGTCGGCCCGTCTGGGGCTTGAACTCGGCAAAGGCGTCGAGCGTGTCGAGATCGGCCTGGCTCCAGCCGTGGCTCGGGGGGAACATCCCGGGCTCGAGACCGCCGTACCGGAACACATCGCCCATATTCTGCGTCGAGGAACAAAGGGTCAATATCTCCGCCGCCACGGCGCAGGAGCTAGCTCCCAGTGCAGGGCCGGCGTTGGGGAGACGTACATCTGGGGAACTCGAGTTGGAAGAACCGGCATCCAAGAGCGACTCAAAGTATGAGCCACGATGAGCAGCAGCCACTGCGAAGTAATCCATTGTATCGGAGATTGTTTTCTTCTGTAAAGTCGGAGTGACAAGGTCTCCTTGATGTCTGTGATCTCTCTCTGAATCTCTTTTGATTATTGTAATATCCGATGATCCGGGCGAAATGCCAAAAAAAAATAAAGTCGGCAGAGAATTGAGAGGTCGCTCTCCGCTTTATGTTGCAATGCTGCCGCAAACAGGTTTTGATTATGTAGGTAGGTATGATATGGGGAAAACCGACAGTCCGGCCAGAATGAAAAATGCAAGGCGGTCAGATGCGCCAATCCGAGAGGGTCTCTTGTGGTTTACATAAAGTTGCGTCGAGGGGTTGATTGGGTTGATCGGTGCCCTTGTTGCCAAATGGGGATGGGCCCGAATACTCAAGTCCAAAGTGACTTTTTAGTAATGATGCGGCATCTGCCCACAACTGAATATGTACTGTAGTACCGAGAAGGGGTCCTCGTTATCGTTTGAAATTCTGCGATTTGCCCAATAGGCGAACGGTCTTCGCTGCTGAAAAAGGGGTTTAAACGAGTGGGAGTGTGGGCAGGGTGGTTCTCTTCTTCTCCTTCGCAACCCACGTTTTACGCGAATTGGCCGGGAGTGTGAAAGAGGGTAGGGTTTTGTGAGCAGATGTCCACCCTGCTGCGCCAGAGGGAGGTTCTATATCACCCCGAGGGAATGGATTCCAGGCACACCAGAAGAACGATCCAGGCTGATTATGCCGATTCAGAGGCGCATCAACGGCTGAACTAAGACGCTGCACGCTTTCTTTGTAAGAAGCTTGGCATGTCCAAAGGCGGGGACCGTGGAGAATGACTAAGGCCGCCGGCCGTGGCTGTGATTGGGAGGCTCTGCCCAAGATCCACCCCCTTCAAATAATACCGAAGCACTCCGTCCCATAGGTAGGAACAATAGGCGTCGGTGCTGGACCTTACGAAGGGGCGGTCATTTTCCGAGGTGGCATAGTGACGAAGCGCAGGTGATGGAAGCTGGGGATCGGGGGCTGACCTGGGATTATCGGCAGGCTTGTAAGGCTCAGGGGGTTCGGAAGCAGGGACCCTCGAACGAAGGATCGAGCTGAAGAGACCTAGAGGGGACAGAAAAGCCCCCGCGAAAGAAATTCACACAAGTACCCTCCCTTCCCTGTGCATGGGTGGAATTCCGCCGCTACTGACGAATAATTCCTGATATGAAACTGCCCAGAATGCTTGGGAAAGTGGGAACTTGAGGGATGTACCGAGTTGTACTTGTGACATGTACCAATATGTATTATTATTAAAAAAAGAATCTTTCATGCCGCTGACACGCCCAGTAGATAGTGGCCCGACTTCCTCTGAAGGATGCTGATAATAAGGGAGGCGCAATCCCGGTTACCTGCTCATAAAACGCCCTTTTATCAGTTCCGAAGGATCATAAGCCAAGGCCAAAATGTACTGGGCTGAGCACGCAGCAGTATAGCTGCTCATCGATGAGAATACGCATTCATTGCCGGGACATATATATATGGAGAGGGGGGAGGTTAGTCGCGAGCAGAAACTAAAGGAGGGAAGGTCACTAATGATTGGGGAGGCTGAAAGCCATTGGACTTTTGGTCGCTTCGACCATGGATTATTTGTCAGAACAACCCTCTTCATCCACGCACACCTCCACGTGCGCACTGTCCCTGTGCTTGTGACGCTGGAAGACTTACCTAGTGGCGCCAGACAGCCGTCGGGCCAAGGTCTCCAACCGTCGGGGAGCTGAGCAGGGTGGCCAGACCCTGGAGCCTCGTCGGCCCCATTTGTCGGACTCGTATGAGGAACAGAACTCAAGTTGTTAAAGCCTCGAGTTATCAAACTGAGATAACTTAGGAACCAAGGCTAGCCCCAAGTTACAGGGTTCTTCGTACCTTCTTGGGGCGACCCAGGGCGTTAGCATTTCGCCGATGTGCGGACGTGTTTTGTTCTGGCAAGTTTTGATACATTTAGCTCGCCCCACTTTCCGATTTCGATGGACTTGGTAGACACTAACCCTCAAAGAGATATCACAAGGCCAGATCTGCTTGGCTCGCGAACTTAGATGAAGCGCCACCTATAACTAACTTGGAGCTCCCTACGAGGTACTGATTCCTCCTCTCGACACCCTCCCTCCCGTTTTGCCTATCTCCTGTCTTTCGATATTGCCTCCCTCGGTGCATCTGAGTTTGAAGTATCTCCTTATGAATCCCCCTTGATCCTTCTGACCAGCCTTGTGGATCATTCGACCGGTTCCTGGATCTACGAATATTACCTCAGTCATGCAGAACATTCTGCACGAGCCTCATTGAGAATAGTGCTGCTTAGCAAATCAGCTGTCCTTGTGAGACGACGAACTATTCGGCGATCAGACTCTAGACGTCCCCCAACGCGATGCTAATTGATCCTGCGGACTCGAACTTTCGGCCAGTCTTCAAGCCTGACCCTCGCAGCCTTCGGGAAAGCGGGATTCGGCCTCGCAAAAAACCGTCTGTAATTGGCGGTTACCGATCCCCGCGCCAGACATACTACAGTGTCAGTAATATTTGGTAATGCCTTAACCCTCGTGCAGTGTGAGACGTGAGGCTTCATTATGCCTCCTACCACCAAGCAAGAGATCACCAAGACCTTCACCTTCCTAAATTACGACAATCCAGATCACAGCGCCTCGCATCGAAGACTAGTCAAGTCGCACATCTCCAGCAAATACCGAGCCGCCGTTCGCCAGCAGACTCAGCCTCGCTATGCTTTGCCACATCACACCAGCAAGGGCTCAGAGCAGGACTCTCTGCCCAAGTACACACACAAGAGGACACACAAGTGCCTCGAATCTCAAGACGAATCGCCAGATCGCCGGTTGTCTCGCCCGCCTTCCCCACTGGAAGTCAGCTTCAGCGGTATACGGATGGACCCATTCAAATCCTGGCCGGGTCAAGAGACACCTGGTGTCACTCGCGCTCTCGACTACTATACTCAGGCGATTTCACCCCTCATGCAGCCATTGTTTCTGACGTTCAATATGGCCAACCCCTTGATGGTCTGGATGTACCCTTTGATCCTGTCACATGGAAGTGCTTATCATGCCGCGGTGGCGATGTCCCAGGCCTATTTGGAAAAGAGCCAAGCGCCATCCGCCACTGCGTCTTCTGAAGTCACGTTCCACCGGAGAAAAGCTGTGTCAATCTTGTATGACCAACTTTCCCATCTTCGTGGTCCTCCAGACGATGGTGTGCTCATGACCGTGCTGGCCCTGGCATGCCTTGATGTTTTGTACGGCGAAGACAGAATCGCCAATCGCAAGGGACTGGCCATGGTGGTTGCACTTAAAGGAGGCCTTGGCAATTTGGGACTGCACGGACTTGTGAAGGCTTTTCTCGTTCAATTTGACTACTTCTGGATGCTCGAGACCGGGGCCCAGACCATCTTTCCTTTTCGGAAGCGTAAAAGCTGGAGAGCTTATCCTCAGCGCCTATTCAAAGACGATTTTCTGGCACTGCTCAGAACACTACCCGCAGGATTTGCCGCCATCGCTCGACAGGGTACGTTCAGCCTGGATACCATTCGGATCCTTTCAAGAGTAAGCACTTTTCTCCAATTTAAAACCGCCAACCTCCCCCATTCTTTTGAGGAAGATCCTGTTTCAGATGGCCAGGACTACCCAGACCTGTTCGAAGTATGTGCATCTCTGCAGTCATCCGCCAACACCGAGAATAGCTTGGAGAAGAACTTGATACTTGCGGTGGTTATGCTCGGGTTCGACGTGCATAACCCCATTGCGTCGATTTCCCGGGTTGCCGCGTATCGTGGCTCGAGGCAAGAGTTGACTCGGTCACTTCCTTTCACGCAGGCGCAGACTCCGGACCAGAGAGGCTGCTTAATCTGGATCATGATGATTGTCATAAGATCTTGGGGTATGGAGCTTCCGCTGGCTCCTCCAGCAGTAGCTCTTAGTCGATGCTTCTTCACGCAGTTCCCTGGGGCGACATCCTGGGACGCCGTCGAGTCTACAATGCGTTGCTTTTTCTGGTACAACCCACTCACAGATGGACTAATGAACAGCTGGCAACATGCCTTGGATGCATTCCAGAAGCAATCAACCTGCGCTTCGGTGCCAGATGTGACAAGAATAAAGACACACAATCCCAACAGCTCATCTCGCCGAGTTATGAATAGTGGAAATTTATCAGAGACTACAGGAGAAGGTGCAACTGAGACTCTGACCCTTCCACGCATGTTGACATTAGACACATACCTAAAAGAAGTACAGTCACAATAGACTATTTATATACCGCTGGCCTTAGTGGTGTGGAGGGGGGGGGAGTTGTATACAAAGTCTGTATTGCCGCATTATGTAATCGGCCCAAAATAAATTTCCACGATTATTCCCGCCCTACACGCGCCGCGTCTTGATACATCTACCGAGTTGGTTTTTCGGCTTCAATGGCGCCGCCACCACAGAAAGTCGGGCAGAAGCGCAAGGTCGGCTTTGACCAGGCTGGCCAGTCCGCGGCGGCACGCAAGCGACAGAAAAACCACGATGCTCGAGCCATCCCCGTGCAGCGCCCGGAGGCAGTTGTCTCTGCTGGTGGTGGGGAACTCAACGTGGCTTCCTTCGTCAAGGCGCGCGAGTTTGAGATCGAGGCTCTGGAGAGGAGCATGCGCAGGGCAAAGAAGCAATTGTCCACACGGGCGTTTCAACAAGTGCCCCGGCACATGCGACGGAGGACGGCCAGTCACAATGCCAAAAAGGTGCCGCGGAGGCTGCGCAAGAGGGCAGAACGTGAGGTCGGTTCCCCAAACCCCCCTGGCCTTGACAAAGTGCACGAGTCGCTGGCGTACTGACTAGCAGCTGACCAGGAGAATTATCATAGATGAGAGACGATAACACGCCGACGGTCACGAAGCGAACGCGAACCCCGTCACGGAGATTGAGACTGCGGTTGGAAACGGCCAAAGCCCTCAAGAGGCTCGGTCAGATACGCAAGACGGTGCGCCAGAGGAAGAAGGAATCCAAAGCCAACGCCCAGCAGCCCGACCCGGCGGACCATGTCTTGACCACGCGCGTGCCACGGTTGAAGAAGAACAAACTGGCCGAGCCTCCGAGAGCGACGACGAAGTACAAGAGGAGGCAAGTCCACAAGACATGGCTGCCAACGCACCTGTGGCATACGAAACGTGCCCATATGACCCGGCCCACGGAACCGCTATGGAGAATGTCCATTCCGTTGAGTCCTACGGAAAAGAGTTACAGACCAAGTCATCGAGCTGCGGGCAATCTGGGATGCATTGCCTGGGACACCAGCTATATGTCTACGGTGGCGTGCTTAGGGACAGAGGCGGCGCTCGATAGCATGCTGAAGGCACTCTCTTTCAGCCCACAAGGGTTTTCGCTGGCTATGTCGAAGAAGTGGAAGGCCGGTACCCGGTTTGCTGGTGGATGGGTCTCAGAACGTGACAACGAAAAGCGTCCAATTGCGCCGGTGACTGTGATCTGGTTCCAACGCCCTCGGGGAGAAACAGCAAGCTCTGGGGATGGCCAGGGGGGAGATCAGGCGGAAGTTGTCGCCAGCGAAGATCAGATGGACGTCCAGACGGCCGAAGGAGCTCAGTCTACACTTCCGAAGGCCAAGACGCAGACGTCGAAACGAAAGACCAAGCTGAGCCATCAGATTCTCATCCGAATCCATCCGTCTGCATTCCATCAGTGCTGGGAGGAGTTGTTGAAGGTCGCCAAAATACAGAAACCGCAGGTTTTGATTGAAGATCTGCGGTTTGAGATCGGGAGCGTCGAAGTCCAGGGACCAGGCTCGACTGAAGCTTTGCTGGGTGTGATACGGCCATTTCCCACACAGGTTGAAGCTGCGGATTCGATGTCGTCGTCTTGGACCTCTCTCGCCGGACTCAACAATCCCAGCATCCTCCCCCAGAATGCTATGCTCGCGTTCGACACAGTCGATCCCAGGCTCAATCATCCGCCCAAACGGACCAGGATCCCCGGCATCTCCGAGGCTACTCCTCTAGATGAGATTCTCGTTGCATGGCCCCCAGACGGAACGGCCAAGTTCGCCGAGCTGCTCTCACACAAAGCACGCTGGCGGATCAGCAACACGCTCCCGTCCCAAAAGGCAATCAACCGACGAAGAGCGCTCGCACCGCCAGGCCATGTACCACCCGTGACGGACAAAGACCCTAAAATCCCAGTGATCCTTCTCGCGTCAAGAGCGGAGAATGGCACTTCCAAAAACGCCCAGGGGACTTGGACTGTTCTCCTCCCGTGGACGTGCGTCGATCCCGTGTGGCGCTCGCTGATGTACTACCCTTTGTCATCCGGTGGCACTCCGCGTTTCGGGGGCCTACGCCAGAAACAGCAGCTGTCATTCGAGCAAAAAGCAACGTGGTTCCCAGGAGATTTCCCCGGCACCGAGGCGGGCAAAGCCTGGGAGCGGACTGAAAGCGAGAAGCGGTTTGATTCGTGGATTCGACGGCCACCGAAACACAGAATCGCCTGGGATGCTTTGGACCTGGGCCTAGGAAGGCGTGGGGAGATCGGTAGAGGTTGGTCTTGTGATTGGGAGTATCTGTTTGAACAGACCAAAGGTTCAACAGGAGCTGAAGCCAGGGCGAGCCCGGAGCTGGCCAAAACCGCCTCGAAACAGACCAGCGTAGCCCCTCCGCTTACACAGCGACAGCGCAGAGCAGCCAAAGCCCAAGCAGCCCGGGACAGTGAGCTCAAGGATCCAGCCCGCCGACGCAACACATCCAGTCCGGAGAGTGAATCAGAGCCGGATGTCATACCAGAAGTTGTGGGGGTCAAATATGCCCAACTGTTACCGGGGCAGAGCGTCTCGTTGTTCAAGCAGCCGTCAAGCATCAGTCTCCCACCACTTCCCGTTCTAGTCACAGTCCGCATCACCCTGCTTGACAAAGGCACACCGTCTCCAACAGCCCGAATCTACCGCCTCCCATCATTACATAAACAAGGTCCACCACCCGGTCCTGGTCCCAGTGGGTCAGGGACAGTCGGAACGGACACATCTCAGGAGACTCAGCCACAGAGCTGGGACTCTGATGGACCGCCTCCAGCGCAACGTCTACCTGCCCCTAGCTTAACGGAAACGTCCTCCTCGTCATCATCGATCAACGCTCACGACCTTCGCTCGCGCTGGCTTGCTCTCGACCATGACCGCACCAACGTCAAGGGCCAGTTGAGCAATGCGCGCCTCCCGAAGATCAAGACCAACAGATTCTCCACCCCCCGCAGCCAATCCAGCTACCCACGCGAGTCGCTCGCCAAGATCAACGTGCTGCCCAAGAACGCGCCCGAAGAGATTGTGAAGAATTTCGGACCGGACAGTGCCTTTGGGAAAGGGGACGGCGAGATGCCGCCGCCTCCGCCCAAGGAACAACCGACGACCTCCTCAAAGGAGAAGAACAACGCCAGAGGAAAGAGCAAGGAGAAGAAGACGAAGAAGTGTGAAACACAGCCGAAGCCCCTCCTTGACGGCGACAGCCAGAACCACCATCCTACTGGTGCCGGCGCAGTGCATAGAGACCCTGACCTCGACGCCCTCATGATCGACCCCTTCGCCCAACCCACAGAATGGGACAGACACGTTCCCTGTCCCGACCCGGCCGACCTCATCGGCTTCGTCACCAGTGGCGGGTACAATCTTGCCCAAGGACGCGGCACCGCCATCGGGAGCATTTGGGCACAGCGGGTCATTGACGGGTGGGAACAGGAAGACTTGACGACGCAGGCTGAAGGTGAGGTTGAGGGTGAGGGTGAGGGTGATGGCACGGACAAAAAACAGAAGGTCAGGGACAGGGACGGGGACATTGGTCGGACGACGATGACGAGGAGGGAGAGGAACAAGAGGTTATGTATCGTCCGCAACGCCGGCGAGAGTTTCGGGCGGTTGGGGCTTTGGGAGGTTTGCGCGTGAATAGAACGGGATACCAGACCATACCAGACCCAGGTAGGTACTTGTGGAGTTGTGTGGGTGTGGGTGTGGGTGTGTGAGTGTGTCTCCCTCGTATGTACCGAGGATTTGTGTACAACAACTTGACTACCACATGGCCACGCAGCGACTGTTCCCACCCAGGAGTGCTCGCACCTTCAGTAGGGACCTACCTACCTCCCTACCTACTATGTAAGTATCTAGTATGTAGCCGGTTTCTGAACCTGACCCGTGCTGGGAATTACTTATACCTCGTCCCTCGTACAGCGAACAGTGAACGAGAAGACTCACTCTTCCATCCAGTCCGAGACACTACTCAGCTTTCAGCTTTCAGCGTTCAAGCGGGCCATGCGCCTAGCTAGGTAGGAAGGTAGGTAGACAGTAAGTGAATAAGTCATCATGGCTTCTTTTCTGCCTCTAATCTGTACAAAAGGAGCCAAAAAAAAAAGAGGCGGTTACTGCCGGGAACCAACTAACAAGAGGGGGTATAGTCGAAACTCCTTCTGAGCCCCATAGAGCTCCGGGTCTTCCCAACAACTGCCCAATTTTGCCCAAAATGTCGCAATGTCGCCATGACATGTCGAGAGAACCCAACTTGTTCTCTGCTGTCGTTCAGGTCGTGAGATCCCGGGTCTGATAAACCCCATTTCCACGCTGGTGTGGTATATGGTATGTACTCCGCTTCCTTGCACGGGCTATGCCACTAAGCTCCTGTCCCCCTAATATTACATCAAAAGTCTCGTGGCATACCTTCGATTCTCTCCCATAAAAAGACACAGTCAACGCGGTGCTAAATGTGATAGTTCTCTGCGTGCAAGAATATCTCGTCCTTGCCAGAGTCCTTCCATACCTCACTCTGCAACCTCGCCACCGTCATCGTCACGTCTGTCCTCATCTCTGGCGGGCCGCAGACATAAATACAAGTCCTGCGTCCAAATTCTCTGCTCAGACCTTTGAGCATGTACGGGATATCGGGTCTCCCGTACTCAGTCCGCCAACCATCTCGTCTGTGAGACGTGACATTGGTAGGTAGAAAGGCGAACCGCATCAAGTTCTTTTGGAATTTCGTCGGCGTCTGAGGGAAGCCGAAATCGAAGGACCGTGTAGCATCGATCTGCGCTTGGGAGATGGTTGACACGTGTTTGTCGGCTGGGGGAGGCGGAAAGTATGGTTGCGCTTGCTCAGTGCCAGGCGGCGCAAGGTGACGCGGAGGAGCGACATAAGCTTGCGGGAGCGCGGTGATGGTGTCTTCAAATTCGCGCTTGAGGTCCGGTTCATGCTCCATCATCACGAGGGCCGAGTTACGCTTGGAACCTCCAGTGGCTTTGTCGAGAGCGTCAGCGACCTTGTCTCGGATACCACTGAGCCGGTGTTCCTTGGGCTCCGGCAAGGGTTCGTAGCGTTTTGCCGCCGTGATGAAGAAGTGGCACTGCACCGAGCCGGGTGGAGCGCATTCTCTGCATATCCGAAGCTCTTCCTTGAACCACTCCATGATGTCGGGCCGCTTCATGGCCCAGATCACGTGTACTTTGGAGGTGGTGGCCTTGCCGTCGCGCATACGCTTGATCAGGTCGAGCAATTGGCTGGCGATGGCGGTGATGCCGCTTCCGCCGGCAAAGAAAATGACCTGGTCGAAGGAGGCCATTTGCCGTTGCATACCACCGTACGGCCCTTCGATGAAGGCTCGGTAGGTTTTGTAAGGCCCCTTCTTGATCGACGTATCCAAGACTTTGCGAGTGAAGCCTGAGAAAGGTCGAAAGACCAGGGTCATATCCCGGTATTGCTCGCCATATTCTGAGGGGAAATCTTCACTGCAAAGGGATGCAATGGTGAAGGGGTGATTCTCAAGGAGCGAAATCCCAGGCATTCTCAGGTATGCGTACTGCCCGGGCCGCCACCTCTTCTGTGTTGGGATAGTGACCTTGATAGCGTTCTCCGGTAGGATGGTGACAGCGGACTCTTCCCCAATGAGCCACGACGACCGAAACGGATTCATCCAGTTCAAGAAGAAGAGGCGGGTGAGTAGCGATACAAGCATCAGCGCCACTGTCGAGTAGAGATACGCCCATGATGTCAAGTAGTTGTGACAGTGCCAGAACATGAGACCAATAAATGCCCATGCTACCGGAATATGCAGGAGAACGAAGAGCTCGTATGCCTTGTGTCGAAGAATGGGGATCGAGTGCAGGGTGAGGAATATCAGGGGAGCGATGGCTGCAATACCTGTCGTGTAGACCCAGTATTGCTGGGTGAAGTAGAGTTTGAACGTTGCGTAGCCAGCTGGGTCCGACACCGATTGATACCAGTAAGGGACGACATGGATGATGGCAAAGGTAACACACAGATAAGCTGTCCAGCGGTGAAGCACAATCAGTCTTTCAGCTCCAATCCCGGTCACAAACGCCACCGGGTTGGCCTTGTTGGCCAACATAACCACCCATGGCAGCAGCGAGACTGACATCATCCCGGCTCGAATTGCCAGTGGAGGAGATCCATATGACATGGAGGCGTACAAGAGCGGCCTGGGCAGAAAACAGTAGAGCATAGACGACACCAGGCATATGACCATGACCATGACAACTCCCAACGAAGGGAACGTAAACTTCCACCTCCCAACCTTGATGGCTGGGATAGGTCTGTAGAAGATCCACCGGAAGAAGGCGATTGTGTTGTTGAGTGGTGCAATGGCTGACACAGCTGCTTGCTGCTGTGCTTTCTCTGCCACCAGAGGCCCCGAGGATGGGAAGAAATGCCTTGTTGACCCTTCGGTATTGATACTCAGTGCACTGGGCAATTCATAATCGCCAAACCCTTGATTTGGCGAGACTCCCAGCGGGCTGATCGTCGAGGCAGAGTTGATGACTTCTTCTTTGTATAGAGCAGTTCGAATCTTGTCTCCCCAGTAGTAGTATAGCCGCTTGATCGTTGTGGTCACCACCAGGATGATTCCGATGTAAACGAAAATGAGGCCGTACTTGCCTGCCTGGTTGAAGGGATCGTGTTGAATTGCTGCGACGAGGGCAGGAGGCGTTGTGCTGTTTATTGGAATGTTTACCCTCTTGACCAGTTCCTCCATGCTCTGCTCAATCCCTCTTCCTGCCAACTGCGCCAATGCTTCCGACGACAGTGAAGACATCCTCGCGATACTATGAGTACCTCTCCCGCGGGGAACAGCAGTGTAGGGGAATTGGGAAAAGTGGTCGAAAGTGGTCTCGTCAAGAGACACCCGTCGTGGTGGCCGTGTACGTGGGCTGAGGGCAGAGAGGCCTGAGGCCAGACCGTCGAATCTATTGGATGTCTGTTCTTTTTCGCAGAGTGGTCATGGATTTTGCGACCGCTCAGTGGACCCGCCTTCTGAGATATTGCAGTTTTCGCGCACAAATGGTTGCTAAGTAGAGAAAGCCTGCTCTCTCAAGAAGACGAAGGGAACGACTAGCAGCGAGTGTAAGGAATGGCAGGACAGAGGGACCCAAAAGCCTCTTGGACGCTGGGAAGGGGAGGGATGGTGAAGGAGGGGGGGCGAAAGCTGCGATATAGAACTCTGGGGTCATGCAGAAGAAGACATTGTCCAGCATCGAGGACTGAGCAGCGTAGTGGTGGTGGTGACGAGAAGCAACGGCCGCGCGTGCGAGAGCGATTTGCGCACCCCGCTACTCACTGTCCTCACGGTGATATCAACCCAAACGAGTAACAACAAGAGCAGCCACTGAGTTGAGCAGCAATAGTTGCACTGGAGAAGAAGAGCTATCGAGTCCCGGAGGTCTTGCATTTCGTGCATGGTGATGCATCTCAGCGGTACGGAGGGAGAGTCGGCGCTTCGTCGAGAGCTTGCATTGGTTGTGCGGTGAGACCAGAAGTTGCAAACATGATGGACTCGATGCAGACGAAGTGGGGGTCTGGAGCGGACCGAGTCCCTTCTTTTGAGCAGTCACACAGCACGGTAAGCGAATAAGAGGCGCAGATGGAGCGAAAAGCACGACGAAAAGCATTGCACGGGAGCGAGTGATTGGATCGAAAAGGTGATGAGCCAGGAACAATTGCATGAATTGGCGCAGAATTCGAGGCTGCGGACAACGATCAGCAATTGGGTTGTCGGATGAGCTGTCATGTCAGTCTCGGCGACCCTGGCCAGGCGCTAGGGGCACTCTAGGCATCGCTAGGCATTATCCTCACAACCAATGGACGACCGTATAATGTAACCGCCCAGGTGTGACGGCCTGGAGCTCGCCCCCGGGAAGTGCGTGCAGCCCCGCCAATCGTCCAACTAGCCTGAGCAGCGCCCGAGATGCTGCAGGGACCTTGACACCTGCTGATACCCAACCACAGGGCGGTATCCCACTTCCATCACCCATTGTCCACATTAGCTTGATTATTTGACTCTCCACTCATCCACACTGAAGAAATCCAACTCAATTCTTCACTCTCTTCTATTGCCCTCTCTCGACTGTAGTCTTGCTGTGATACGGAAACATCGGCACGATGCGACAGCCAATGTCGAGGGATCCAGCCTCTCCAACCAATTCAAGCCCTCTACGACTATTTATGTTGCAGAGTACTTGTGATATACAACGTTGTGTTCAAGGAAACTACAATGCCATTCATCGCCAAGCTCACAATATTCTCCGAATCCTCCGAGTAGATGCGCTGAGTGATCCTGGCCCCTCAGCTGTCGATCGTTCGTGGATGTCATTCCATGTCACTCTTCTCTAGCAAATGAAGTCGCGCTTACTCGTCTGATTACTCTCGGGATGGCCACCACACACGTCGTGGCGAGAGCGGCAATCGTGTGAACACAGTCTGCGGTCACCCTGCCATGAAACGTGCCAAAGTACGAGTGCTCGTTGGTAGAGAAGGATTTGCCCCCTCATAACCGGCCACACTTTTCTGGCTGCGCCTTGGTGAAAGACAAGTGGTAAGGGATGGCTCGCAAGATCAAGCTTTCAGATAGAAATGGCCTTCCGATGCTTCTGCAGATCTCTCACCATGGACACTCCGGAGCTACTCGTAGAGGTCTTGAGCAGATGATCATTTGGGTAAGCATCAGCCTGTCTCGCACTCTACTCGCAGATCCCTATAAATCCGTCCGAAGCTGGATGCCGCTCATAGCTTAGTACTTACTCGTACAATACAAAGTACCCAAACCCCCCAAGATCCGGATTTCTGATTCCGGAGTCCAAATTGAAAGCATTCCAGCGTGACTACACTCATCCTTGTAGGCTCGGCGAGGCTGCAGATGGTAGACGCCAAAGCTAAGCTGGAAAAGAGCTCTTCGTCTTTTTCCGAGTGTCAACATCCCATGCAAGGCTCGCATGCCGCAATATCTGGGGCCAAGAGCTAGAGGGCCTTGCTGAAGCGCCCATCCAACCAACGCAGTTGTTGCTTAAAAAAGATTTGGATACCGGTTAGACTTTTGCAGCACGAGTTGTTGACCACCAATTCGGATAGTCTCCCACATGGGCGTTTCGACATGACACCAGTTGTGGTCTGTGGGGGGAGTTAAAAAGGAGACAAATCCAAGAGCGAGACGAAGCGCCTCTCTCAAGCCACCCTGTAACCCTTGCCCTACACTCAGGGGAAAGGGCCGGGAGGTGCATCGATTTGTTTGCACCTGATCTCCACGAAAAACTTTGCCCTAGCGTCATTGATTTCATAACGCTCGATAACCGCGGCGTAATAGAGTTAGGGATAGATATTCGCCTCAAAGCGCCGGTGGCTTGAGCCAAAGGTGCGGGGTTGGACGTCGAGACCATCCTGTCGAGGACGTTGCTCCTAGATAGAATATCAACTACCGTGCCGAGCAGCATTTCTAAATGCCGCAAGAGAAGGACTCGGATCTGAACAGTATTTTGGGATACAGCTGGCTCCTGTTGTTGTGGTTATCCTCTTCAAAGTCGCATTGCTCGTGAATGTTGAATCTGGACAGCATGAGATCGGACGGGTTGTGTATGGGGGTATCGCCGTTGTCGTCGATCATCCAGCTTCGGTCCCCTCGACCACACTTGCCCTGATGATCTTGACCTCCTCCAATGGTCTATCTTCACTGTTGGTCTTGACAAGCCCCATGCGCTGCACGACCTTCATTCCGCTCTTGACCCTCCCAAATATTGTATGTTTCCCGTCCAGCCAAGGTGTCGGCGCCAGGGTGATGAAAAATTGACTGCCATTGGTGTCCTTCCCGCTGTTGGCCATACTAAGTACACCTGCACCAGTATGCTTCAAGGACGGGTTGATCTCATCGGCAAACTTGTCGCCATAAATACTTGAACCACCTCGGCCAGTCCCTGTCGGATCGCCCGTTTGGATCATGAAGTTGGGGATTATACGGTGGAAGATGACGTTGTTGTAGTATCCCCGTTGAGCCAAGGTGGAGAAGTTCTTGCATGTTCGGGGGGCATGGTCGTTGTAGAGCTCGACAGTGATTGCGCCCTTGTCATCGGGTCAGTTCTTAAAATTGAAGCACATGGTGAGGGGAATAGGGCTCAAATCTTACCATGGTGGTCTCGAGGACCACATCGGTCGCCATGCTGAAATTCTTCGGTATGGATGAAATGCTCTATAGACTTCGCCGTCGCACATCCGACATCAAAGCATAGAGGAGTGGTGCCTGGAAAGTAGAAAGCTCTTGAAGAGAAATGCACAGGATCGGAATCTCTGAAAACGGGCTCCCGCCTTGGCGTCATTGATCAGCGCCTCAAGTCTGAGCCTCCGTCCCTAGATACGCATATCTATCTCTGAACCTACCACTACTTAGACGGCATTACTTCATCTGTAGCCCTGGGTAGCCCCCAGTAAAGTCACGCCTTGACCTCTTTCGTTGCGACATGAACCATCGCCAAATTTTTCAGATCCTTAGCACCCCTTAGGAGAGGGACGTTGTCCTTAAATGACGGTGTTTCCCTGTACTTCATGTGCGAATCCACACTTTCCCATCCAATGAGCTCGACGTAGGCTCTGGCTTTCTCCGAGGTCTTGGGGTCTTCGAGCTCTTCTGCGACCCAACCGCCCACGGCACCCCTGCATCCTTCCCAGTCACGCGTCACGTTCACCCCAAACTTCTTCATGTTTTCGTGAAACGTCTTTTGGTCCTCGGCCGAATAGTTGGCAGGGAAGTAAATTGTGATAAATTCGGTTACCTCTGAGAAAGCCGCAGACGGCGGGAATGGTTCGAAATGGACATGGTAGAGACTGGGTGGTTTCTCGCATTGGGTCACAGCGCCATCTAGAAAGCTTTTATATCCCCTATGTTCTCGTCAGTAGTGGCAGATGCCAGTGTGACTGCAGTCATCTTACTCCCACTCCATGAACTTCTCATGATGGCCGATGCTAGTCCAATCGATGAACAAATTGTGAATGTTGGGGTGTTCGACCTGAGGACCAGAATAGAGGCGCAACGGTCCACCACGCTTGAGGATGGTTTCAATCGTTCCCTTCAACTGTTCGCCGTGAGGATCGTTCCCCTCTTTGAGGGGTAAGAAGACAATTTCGGTTGCCTGGGCCATGTTGCCGGGGAAAAGCGCAGCAGCTGTAGTGGTGTTCAGCAAGAACTTTTTGCGAGTCACACAGTTTCTGAAGGCTGAATCTGCTGAAGATCAGGTCTTCGCAAGGTGACGAGGATTTGTAGAATTTGCAATCAAGAAGTGAAGCTGGCACAGATGATTGCCGAGAGACGCCATTTCATTCGGAGGGGGACATCAACTCTAACTCCACCCCGAATCGCGGGCACCGATTCAGGTCGGCATCATTCGGCCCAAACCATTGTGAGCACGCCAACATTGTGAAAACGTTGCTCGACATAGATAGTCGTATCGTTGATAATGAGTGACCTTACCCCGCAGGCTCATTGGCTCATGTAGGTTCACAGGGAGGATGCGTAGATGAGAGCCCATTCGGAAACTCCTGTGCTCGTGTCTCTAGATACTCTGGCAATATCCTACCCTGGAGCAGCTCTCGCTAGATTTGTATATCATCGCCACCTCTCGACAGCAGCGTGGTTGCGGAAAAGCTGGCATACTGCTTTTGAAGAACAAATACTCCGCCGTACCGAGATCTCGGTTATCAACGGCATGGCTGCGGAAAGGGACTCTCGATCTCCAACCGCGGTCGCATTGTTGAAGACATCCTCCCTAAGAGAACCAAGTATCCTCCTGTTCCAAAACTCCCTGCCCAAGTCTCCCCATGAGCTGCTGCAGAGAAGTTCATCATGGCTCCCAAATATGTTCCGACAAACTCTCTATTGAGAAGTCTCAACCACGCTATTCGAGAACACCGTAAATGCTCTAAGTCCCACTTCAAACCGAGAACAACAAGGGCAGCAGCGACATTCGCCCATCGACGGCATGCCCAAGCCATCTCCGTCCTCCCAACCGCGGTGGACAAGTCTAGTCAAGACTTCAAAGACAATGCAGCCCAGCTGAGCGAGGCCATGAAAAAATATGCAGCATTACATCAGAAGATCTCCCAAGGGGGACCAGAGAAGGCGCGGCAGAAACACATTCAAAGGGGCAAAATGCTGGCCAGAGATCGCATAACAGCTCTTGCCGACCCTGGTAGCCCGTTCATGGAACTCTCGCCCCTCGCCGCCTACGAGGTCTACGAGGAAGATATCCCCGCTGCAGGCGTCATCGCGGGAATTGGGACTGTCGAAGGCGTGACATGCATGATTGTCGCCAACGATGCTACAGTCAAGGGCGGGACATACTATCCCTTGACAATCAAGAAACACCTGAGAGCGCAGGAAATTGCTCAGCAAAACAAACTACCTTGTATCTACCTCGTTGACTCTGGTGGTGCGAATTTACCAAACCAAGCCGACGTCTTTCCAGACAGGGATCACTTTGGACGCATATTCTTCAACCAGGCCAGGATGAGTAGCATGGGCATCCCTCAGATTGCGGTGGTGATGGGCCCTTGCACGGCCGGCGGTGCCTACGTACCTGCAATGTGCGACGAATCCATCATCGTCGAGAAACAAGGCACCATCTTTCTAGCGGGCCCTCCGCTGGTCAAGGCGGCTACGGGGGAAGTCGTCTCAGCCGAAGACTTGGGCGGTGGCTCACTCCACAGCTCCGTTTCTGGGGTCACAGACTACCTCGCCGTAGACGACGCTCACGCCTTAGTACTCGCCCGCCGCTCCATCTCCAACCTCAATTATCCCAGAGAACAGCCGCCAATCAGCCCAGATGAAATCCGCGAACCGCTGTACGACCCATCCGAGCTTTCGGGGATCGTAGGGACCAACCTGCGCAAGCAGATCCCCATGCACGAAATCATCGCCCGCATCGTCGATGGCAGCGAATTTGCCGAATTCAAGAAGGACTATGGCACCACATTGCTGACCGGGTTTGCGAGGATCCACGGCTACCAGGTGGGCATCATCGCCAATAACGGTATTTTGTTCTCCGAGTCCAGCTTGAAAGGCGCCCATTTCATCGAATTGTGCTGCCAACGAAACATCCCGTTGGTGTTTTTGCAGAACATTTCCGGATTCATGGTCGGGGCGGACGCCGAACGCGGCGGCATCGCGAAGAACGGGGCTAAGCTCGTCACCGCGGTCGCGTGCGCCGACGTCCCCAAGTTCACCGTCGTCGTGGGCTCGTCGGCCGGCGCGGGCAACTACGGCATGTGCGGGCGCGCGTACTCCCCGCGCTTCCTGTGGATGTGGCCGAACGCGAAGATCGGCGTCATGGGCCCGGACCAGTTGACGGCCGTCATGGAGACGGTGGGCAAGAGCGTCGACGTGGGTCTGAGGGACCGCATCGAGCGCGAGAGTGACGCGGCCTTTTCCAGTGCGAGGCTGTGGGACGACGGGGTCATCCATCCCGCGCAGACAAGGAACATGTTGGCCATGGGCTTGAAGGTCGCGCTGGGTGGTAGAGCAGACGACGCGCCGACCAAGTTTGGCGTCTTTAGGATGTAATCACGAGTGGATGTTTCTGATGGGCTTGAGCGGTGGTCCCAGTCCATCGTTTTCCGTTGTTTTCCGTTGGAAGAGATCCGCACCTAGCATGCTAGCTATATCGATTGGCAATAGGACCAGACTCGTGGGTATAGACACCCTCGCGCGAATACGAAATGGACGACGCAAGAGAATCTCCTACTGAGCGAGAAACCAAGTTCAGGATATTGTTAAAGGAAAAACCCCCAAACCGAGACAGAATACAGTAAGTAGTAGTCACACGAACACATGTCGACCTGAGTCGGGTACGTCTAGAGCTCTCAAACTTGATGCTTCCGTTCCTCTTTTCCTCCCCCGTGCTTTTTTGTAGAAACCAGGCCCATTCTTTTTGTCTAGTTTTTCCCTCCTCCAGCATCAACGCCGGTGGAGATGTCCTCCCAAAATGCGTGTCACATTTAATTTCCATGTATGTCTTTTCTTTTTTTGGAGTGTGTGCTGTTGTAGCTGATTTCTCGAAGGCCATATCAACAGGTCCAGGTGTATGATATTCTTCACAAAATCACGCACCTGTCCCGATTTCTCTGCCGCCGGCCTCTGCGATCGTGCCGGTTCGGCCTCTCTCTCCTTCTCGCAGCAGCCTGCTGCTCGGCTAGGAGATTTCTTGCGCCTTCCTTCTGTATGATCTGCGCGCATAGGTTCAGAAACACTTCATCGACATTCGTCCTCCGCCGTGCACTCGTTTCATAGTACGGCTTTTGACCCCATGACTGGGCGAGTTGAAAAGCCCGTGCGCGGGGCACCACGCGGTCGTCTTCCATGTCGGACTTGTTGCCCACGACGACGAGAGGGATGTCCTCGTCATCTTTGATGCGGACGATCTGTTCGCGCAGTTCGGCCAATTCGTAGAACGAGTTCATGTTGCAGATGGAGAAGACGAGGAGAAAGCCCTGGCCTTGTTTCATGTATAATTCGCGCATTGCTGTGAATTGTTCAGTGCCGGCTGTGTCGAGGCTGGAGAAGGGGTCAGGAGACATTAGCACGGGAGTTATTGAGACGGTCAAAGATATTTTGAGCATTGGTGAGGCGTGTTTCTCCTTGTCGCAACTTACATTTCCAACATGACTTGTCGACCGTCGACATTGACTTGCTTTCGGTAAGAGTCCTCGATGGTCGGGTCATAGCTCTCAATCCAGACATTTTGCACGAATTGGGCCGTGAGACAGCTTTTCCCTACTCCTCCTATTTCGTGCACGAGACCAGGTCGTTAGCTTGGGAGTTTTGTCGACTCGAGGAACACATGAGCTGGCAGAAGGGCTCCAGAATGGAGGGATCACACGTACCAGCACCAAGCACAACAATGTGATATTCTCGCCTGTAGGTAACAAGGAGATTCAATCAGTCGCGCCGAACTCTTGGTAGAAAGGAGGGGCACTCAAAGCGCAAACCTTGAGACTTGGAAGACGAATTGAAAACGTACCTGGGCTGCAAACTCATTCTTGCTCACCCCTCGACCTGCCACCGTTGACACGGTTATTGCTATACAAACAAGTCCGAGGTTTGAAAAGTGCGTTGGGTTCGAAAAGTGTCTCGACTACATTTCAAACCATAAAATCTTTCCTTCTCCCCCACCACTTTGAAGAGAGATTCTGAATGACTTAATGAACCACCTGAGTGAGAGGACAGCAGAAGAAGCTCAAAGTCCGCTTCTCGGCACCAGGTTCGTGGCTACTTGGCCTGCAAGGTGAGTCGAGCAAAGGGAAAATCGGTATGGGCGGTTTTTTAACGGTTTGTGTGGGATCTGGTACTTGAAGGGGCAAAGCGGTTCGCTACGTGATCTAGCTCTAGATCCGGCTGGAGTTTGTTACTGGAAAACCGTGTCTTGCTTGCCGAATGTTGATCCCTAACCTGCTACCTCGTGCAAATCCCTCAGACTGCAGCGATACCCTGAATGAGAAGTCTCGTGAGGGTGATAGGATAGTGAGTGAGGCGTTCAATGTGGGCGGCGACTAGCTCGGTTCATAGGCGAGTGACGGACTTGATCGGATTGGGTTCACTGCAGGGACGGGTGATGGAGGAGGTGAGTGGTCAAGGTGGTCTGCCTGGCCAAACCCAGGAAGTAACGGTACAAGCAGATGTAGTGACAGTGGTGGCAATGACGTTCGTTGGGTGTCGTGGAGGTGACGATGTTTTTGTTTGTTCGAACGAGCTCGGAGGAGTGGACCGTCTCCGTCTACCGAGTCCTCGTACATAACCGGTTCGCACCATAGACAGGGGAAAGGGGGGCAGGGAGTTCTTTTGGTGTCGTTGGCAATGGGAACTGAGGGTCTGGAAGATTTTTAGTCTGCGTTTTGGTCCCGCACACAAGGTCAAGATCAGCATTGAGAAGATCGATGCTGACGGGGGTGGACAGGAGCTCAATCGTCGGGGCGGAAACTGACACTGTCCCTTCTCGTTCCTTGCCCATAGTTGTGGCCATTTTGATACTTGTAGTATCAAGTAAAGGTTGTCTAGCTAGTAAGAGGATGTGAGTTCGACATGTCAATGAACGATGAAAGTCGGATGTGGAGAGGATCTCTTGCCGCGATTGAGGACCACTGTGGACTCTGGGAATTTTGGGATCAAGATGGCACGATGCCCACAGAGTCTGCGCCAGTGCCTGCGCCAGTACCTGTGCCTGCGCCTGCACCTGCTGCACCTGCTGCGCCTGCCCCAGCATGCCCCAGCATGCCCATATCCAGGCCTAGCCAGCCACGAGGCCATCAGGGGCATCCTTGACTCCGGAAATGTAAGTCGGGTTTCTTAGGCCGGTTGAGGCAGCTTGGGCTACTGGATGTTTGGGTCCCAGGATGAGTTCCGGGTGGCTAACCTGACTTCATGGGGCCGGGGAACCGCAATGTGAATCAGCCCGGGAAGCCAAACTCTTGATGAGGACTATCTTATCAATAGCCGGTTAGAGGGAAACTCAGAAGTCCGACCCTCACTTCCCCTTTTGCGTCGTCACAACCGAGAAATCTGCCTCGAAAGGTCAGAGCCAACAGAATCAAAGTCTGCGTGCTCAAACACCACGACGATCATTCCTCACTGAAGGGAGGATTCGAGGGAGCTCGTGCATAGCCGACCCGCGGTCTCTAGAATTGTCCTCGGAGCATTCAGCACTCACCGCACTTCGCCGCAGTTTCGAGCCGTTGGGCATCATTGCGCTACGACACTTGGTCCAGCCTTCACCGGTCTTGTCGCGAGCTACTATTCCCCTCTCATCAGACCAGAATTCTGCATCAGTCAATACTCCACTATTCCGTTGTCCTCTGCGCGATTTCACCCCTCCTGTCGAGCTCTACCTGAGTAGACCCTTTTACAAGCCATCAGCGTGGACGTCAGTCAATATGCACGACACCTTGTGGTCTTCTTTTAAGCCTGCCTTATACGGTTATGATCATCGCCTCATCAAATGAAACATAATGATGACGGATGAGGCTTGAAGACTAAGATCGGCAGGGGGCGCTTTTCCACAAAACCCCAAGGGCATGCACAATACATGCGCCTCAACTCAGGGACTCCCTCCGTGGCTCATCAATGGGAAATACCCGCCGACCTCATGGGGTTCTCGTGCACCAAGTACCGTACAACTACACTTGTCTCAAGTATTCTGTGGAATTGCCATCCTCCAGCTCCACTGATGAATATTCTCGAACGTTACTCCTTTAGGCAAAGAGAAGCCAATCCTCTCGAGATCAAATGCATCACTACAAGAGTGGTACAAATGGAAGAGATAAATGACTTCCTAATTCGGTTCTTGGACACGACTTAGACTCGGACGAAGGACGTTGTCTCCGCCTGTCTAGCTCAAGAAACTGCAGCTCTTGTGGTTAATGGGTTACGATTTCGCACGAGCAACCAACCAAGAGTCTGAGTAGAGATGGTTTAAAGTCAGTCCTGCCAATTGTCACCTACAGAACCACCCAAGTACTAGCCGTCTCGCAACTTCAGACACAGCGGACTTTTGGGTGCATTAGCGTGGTCTTGCACCTCGCAGTCGCTGGCTCCAGATTGGTTCATTACAGCTTCGCCATCAACGGAGTTTGCTGGTTGATTATAACTATTTTCCATGGCACTACTCTTTTGAGTGGGCTGCGTTATATGCGAGGATGCCTCTGTCGCATCGCATCTTAGGGGGGACATAAGGCATACGAACATTGAGCCTGAAAATGTGGCACAAGTTCACTCCGTGTTCAGAGAGATACGAGCGGCCGTGCCTCACGATTCGATCCCGGAAAAGGAAGCCTGACCAGTCGCGGAACTGTTGGGACTCGACAAGCAGCTAGACCCCACACTCGTGCGAGGTTGAGAAATGAAAGAGCCTGTCGCTGACCTTCTGGTGTCAGCGAGCACTGCACCTCTCACATTGCGGTATATCGTTCATTGGGTGGATGATTTCCATTCACACCGGGACACACGTCAAGAGCCGTGATAGTGCGCTAGTCACATTCGAATCCCAGTGGTCATGACGGCTCTGAAGGTGAGGAGTCATTCTTTCTCTCGCAATTGTCATGAAAAATCGTGCATCTGGGCAATGGCGATATTGAGGATGACTTCGAACACTCCTCCTCATGGCCCTGGTAAGCTCCACCACGTCCTTGGCCAGAAACTTGTCGAACGAAATTCTTTGGCGGTCCAAGCTCAAATCTCGAGATAAATGCTGACTCCTCTGCATGCTTTCCAGTGGGAATGAGCAGGAGGCCGTACAATGATGGCCTGAAAGCAGAAAGCCATCACAGTGGAGGTCAAGATGTCAATCACGGTCCTTCCAGCACTGAATGGGCGAGGCCCTGTCTCAATAGATACGAGGATCAGGTACGCGTGCAGCAACAGCAACCTTCCTCCTGTGTTGTAGTTTTGCCAGGAGGCTAACGGCCTCACATGCAATGGCCAATTTCGCTCACTCGGGCACCTTCGAAATCCGCTTCCTCGGTTTCTTCATCACTATCGTCTTCGCCGCGCATGGCCCACCACCACCGGCTTCCTCTCCAAATGCCATGAACATCTCCTCGTGCTTCCTCCTCGTCTTCTGTGCCAATCAACCAAGTCCATTTTTTCAAGAACCATCGCTTGGCCTCCCAACTTCTCGTGTCCCAGGCCACGTTGCCTCTCATGTCTCTTTTCCCACTCCTGATCGACTTTCCGTGCCTGTTTGTGAGTCCAGACATGCCACCCCAGCATACCAGACCACCATGCACCATGTCCATGAACAACTCTCCGTGGTCGAGGATGCCTTCGACAGATGCTTTGACTGCATGGTCCCGGAAATAAGGGAATACAATGCAATCGAGGTAACTTGGATGTGGATTGAGGAGTTGTGCAGGTGTTGGACGCATGGCCGGCTTCACAGCCTCGAGATGCTCTTCCAGCTCTGGCGTGATGTCCATGAAGGTGTGTGCGATTTTGTAGCTCACCGTCTTTGGAGAGGTTGACCTTGTTGGGGAGCGCGCATCAGGTTTGTTAAGGGCGACGTAGCAGGCCGGGAAATGTGACGGGTGGTCATTCAAGTATTGGCTGCGGCTGATGCCGATTGAAATGGCCACAGAAAGTGATGCCTCCAGGTTTCCTTCACCGACCAGGTGCATGTGGTTGATGTACGGATCTGCCACGGTGGGCTTTGGTGTGAAGAAGCGTGAGCCGAGGGGGGATCGTTGCGGCGTCAAGGTCATTAGAGCCGTGGATCCGAGCGAGGGATCAGGAGGATGTGTTTGTGGTTGTTGCTGTTGTGGTTGTTCTCGTCTGTGCGGCACGGACCAGATCTGCCGCAGATCAATGTCACCGTAGTCGTCGTGTGTATGATCGACAGTCTCGTGGCTGTCGGTTACTGTCGTTGGTGTGTCCGGACCTACTTGCAACTCGATGGTAGGAAATGCGCTCTGTGCGAAGGGTAGATCACCAGCAGCGACGAAAGCATCTGCCAGATTTATCACACGCGGCCCTGAAGAGACTATGGGGGCACTCGTGGTCGTGTCTGTTATATCGATGGGAAATTCGGGGCTGGCATCGATATTGATATTGCCATAGTCGTCGCCCTCGGCATCCTCAATGCTAGATACTCTACCTGAGTTTGAGGTCCGCTCATGACTAGACGTTAGTGGTGTTTCGCGGCGTCGGTCCGAGTGTGATAGACCGGAAGTCGAAGTGGGAGCAGAAGTCGAAATAGACCCAGCAGCCTTTTCCTCCAGCACCTCGAGTTTCTTCTTCAGTCTCTCCCGGTAGGCCTTTTGGGCGCGCCGATTCTGCTCCCTCCGCTTGTCGGTGACTCGTCGAACATATGGTTTTCGGGGGCCCGATGCCGCTTGCCGGGTCTTGTCGCCCACGGCCGTGGCCATGGCGAATGGCAACGGTCGATTGTAAGCGGCTCTCTTCTCCCGTTGGTCTGATGATACTATCCCGTAGCCCAGAAATGCCGCCGGGCTTTCTCTCTGGTCTCGCCTCCGCGCGGAACGGCGTCGATGACTAGACCAGACCCGATCAAGTCAAGGTTGGAAGGTCTGGCACGTCAATGCTTCGCGGCGGGACTAGAAATTTGGCAGGCGAGGATCGGGATTGGATTGACGGGCGACGAGTGGTGGATGACGGTTCGAGGAGAGAATGTTGGCTGATCACTGTTGGGATGGCTGATGGCTGATGGCTGATGTCGTGACGAGAAGAGTATAGTAGAGTGAGCCAACAGTTAACTCGTACTTTGTACAGTATAGTACTTATAGTCGGCTTTGCCCTTTTTCTTTTCGTTCTGGTCTTTCTTGCTTGCTCTCCGGATCTCCAAGTTCCTTTACGGCGGGAATGGGGAAGAGAGAGAGAGAGAGAGAAAGAAAGTGTCTATGTATAAATGGGTAGGGGAGAGGAAATGAGTAAATGGATCAAATGGATCAAATGGTGAAAATAGGTAAAGTCGAGGTAAGGCGAGCAGCCGGACAGGCAGACAGGCAGACGGGCAGACAATGCAGGGTAGTGAATGGGTAAGATGGATCGATGGATACGGACGGTGGCGTATCAAGCAAAGAAAAAAAGTATAAACCTCTAGCGGTAGATACCCCGATAGTCTGTACTTGGTACCCAGAGTACGGATGACTGCGTACTAACAAGTGCCTAGATGGGTAGGTTGGTAGGTATACATACAGAGTAGAGTTACAGAGCACAGAGTAGAGAGTACAGACACTGAATACCTGAGACACGGGAGAATGTCTACAAATTACAAGATGCAGCTGAGGTACTCTGCAACTCAGAGGTGTATAGGCACTCAGTAATTACTCACTTCAGTACTCGGTACAAGGACTGACTGAATGGCTTACTTTTTCACGAGTAAAGATTCGGCCGAACAACTCAAAAGTTAACGGAGGGTGGAATAAGCCACTCCCAAAGGACCGGTACCACCAGTGAGGTTGAGACCTCGGGACCTCGAGTAAGCCAAATCTCGTCTCCAGGCGGCCCACCCCCAAGGGTTCTGCCCAAGTGGCCAATCACTCACGACACTGTCGAATATGCTGAATAATCAACTTTTTGGGCGAAAAATACTGGTCCCTGACTGCCGCACGTGATACCTGGAGCAAAATATGCCAAGACACGGAGCAAAAGAAAAGTGGGATGAAATGATTTGGGTGACGGATAATACTCACTCCTCATTCGTCTGCTACTTGTTCGCTAAGCAGGTAGTAAAGAACGACGTCATTTCAGCGATATTATTTTTTTCTTTGGGGTATCTTGCTTCCATCTGTGGTAACCAATGCACAACCCTGCCTTGATCATGCCAATTCTTTTCCCAAGTCGTATCTCTATAAAATTGCAATGTCTCACTCAGGCAGGCTACGCTCTCATTTTGCTCGGTGAATAATTTTGTGTCAAAAACAAAATACTCCCTCCCTCAACATTCAAAACCATCAATGCATCATGCGTCAGATGATATATGGGAATCCAGCGCAATTAAACTCCCGAGGAATGCACTTTTCCCTTATAACCAAACCTCATTTTGGATGTGCCATACCCTACCATGCAAAAGTCCCTCAATTGCGCGAGCCGGTAACCTGAAACAAGAACCCATTCATTATCGTCGTCATGCTCGGAGACGCCTCCGACTTATCCCAGCACATCATCCATCTTTTCCTGTTTCATGATCCACCTGAGCACCGTTCCCGTGGTCATCGCGAATATACCCCATAAACACTCTGCCACTGGACCAACTCTCTCGTCAACGTCTCCATCATGTCCACACTGCCCATGGTCGCAAACTCCTTCTCGTCCATCATCGATACCGTGTTGTCGTCGTCTTTCTCCTTTACGTCATTCAGCCCAGCCTCAACCGCACGCACCAGACTGGCCGTTGGCAACGTGCTCCCTGTCGTGCTCGAAGTGCTGGACGTTTTGCTTACGCCGTTCGGAGTCGTGGAGCCCTTGGAGCTCCCGCCACTGCCACCGCTCACCTGCATCGCTGCTTGTGCCTGCGTTGTTCGCTCTGTCTGCATCCGCCCAACAAATTCCAGGATTGCTGCTACTCGTCTCTTCATCTCGTTGAGACTCGTTCTCGCCGGGTGTGTCTTGGCCTTTGAACTGCGTCCGCTTTCGCCATTGATGCAGTGAACAGCGCCGACTCCACCTGCACTCCCTTTTCTGTCGACGCCGGACGGCGAACCCCCATTTTTGTTGTCATGGCCATTGATGTCATGGGATCCATCCCGCAGAGATGCATTGTCCCCGTCTTCTCCGTTCTGGTCACGCGTATATTGATTTCTGCCCAATCTCCCTCGCCGTGCAGCTGCTCTTCCGCCAGATTTACGGCTATTGGTATGGTTCGACCGACCAGATGGGGGGGAATCTGCTTTTGTTCTGCCGTTGGATTGTCCACCTTTGGAAGGAGAGAGGCTCGGTGTAGGAGGAGGTGAGTCTGCTCCGTTTGTTAGTATCTTTGATTTTAGGCAGCATATATAACTCACCATCTGCCCTTCTTCGTTCGGACCGAGCATTGCGTTTGCTTGCCGCCTCAGCACGCTGGGCAGCTTGCTGTTCCTTTGCTTTGTCTCGAAGTTCCTTTTCACGGTTGTTTCGAGCAGCTGCTCCCCTCAATTTTTGGGACGCATTTCGACCGTTGGTTGCTGATCTGTTTGTTGGATCATCCACTGCTCCATCGGGCGACTCACTGCGCTTGGAAACCGTTCCTGAGGAGTTGGATCCCGTGCGTTGTCGCTTGGATGTACCTTTTTGTCTACCCCCAAGTCAGCACTGGTAAATATTTGATATCAAACGAGCCTTACTCTTCTGATTCGTCTCTTGTGCGTTTCCCGAGAGTGCCCATCTCTTTGCTCTCCTCGATGGCCCTCCTCAACATCTCATCCTCGTCGTAAGCCCCCCTACTGTTGAAGGTGGCTCTCCTCTTGGTGCTTTCGGACTGTTTGTTCTTGTTCTCTTTCTTGCGGCCCAATTCTGGATTTGAGGATAAAGGAGAGGATCGACTGGAATTTGTCTCCAAAACAGGGAGGTAACGTGAAGATTTTGGTCTGTTTGAAGGCAATCTGTCAGTCTTGTTCTGCACAAAGATGGGCACAAAAGGTGATAACACATATTCACCACTAAACTGGACAAGAGTGTTCACGAAGGCAGTTGTGTATAGATAGATGCAGAGTACGGGATTGATAGGGACAAGCTTACCCATTTGCAGCCTTTGTGATCTTGTGAAATTCTGGTTTGCACAGCTCGCAGTAGTATTCATCTGGGAGCATCGACTCGTCCAATAGACCCATGCAGCCACCGTGTTGCCAGACACCGCAGTTGTCACACTGGACGAAAAAATTACCCGTGTCGTCGGTTATGCCGTCGATGGCTGGTTGCTGTTGTCGCACTGTAGGGGAAGGACCAGGATACTCAACTAGCCCACAGATACAGCGAGTGACTTCCTCATCTGTGGGTTCAGCGTCATTTTCCTCATCATCGGTCTGTTGTTTTACTATTTGTTCTTTGTCATCTCCATTTCGGCGACTGCGACGCGGTGCGAGCTGCTCGGCTCGAGAGGACGAGTCTGCGCCATCAGCAGATTCGGATCGTTGGGTGGAGGGTCTGTGAGGAGAGGTTGTACGGATGTTGGCACGAGTATCTCGATCGGATTTGGAGTTGATCGAGGTGGTGGAGTTTGTGTGGTTGGGACCAGGAGGGGGTTGCTGCGATGAGCGAGCACGGGATGACCGACGAGGGCTCATTTTAGGGGTTTCTTGCCGTGGCTACCTTTCTAGAGACGAGTGTCAGTGTTGTCGCAGGTCAGAGGATGTGGGAGATGTCGTACGGCTGCAGGAAGAGGAATGGTTGTGGAAAAGCAGAGTTCGCGCCGTGGGTGGGTGGTTACAAATTCCGTCGTGTTTTCTCGCCGAGGAGAGGCGGGTGCTGCGATGGCAAGAGGAAGTTTCAGCAGAGTACCAGCATTTTCACATCGTTGGAGGGATTGGTGGATGTTGTAGAAATCTGGGAAGGGGAGAAAGAAGATTGTTGAGCTCTGTGGGAAGTTGAACGAGCAGTTTACTGTGACCCTCTTCGCTTTGGTGCTGGCGAGAACTGACTGCGGCGGTGACTGCACACACTGGCGCACTTGCAACACCCTGCGGTTTCCTCGCTTGCACCGAATGGCCGACCAACGGGGCCTCCTTCAAGTGGCAAAGCCATCTGAGTGGCTGGTAACAGAGGGGGGAAAGCGGGCCGTGCAGGGCAATGCGCATCCAATAATGGTCTTTTGGTCTTTTGGTCTTCCCCTCCAAAGAGTGGCTTCTCCAATTGACCGCCAGCAATCCAAAGCCCGACGGTACCAGCTTCTCCAACGTTGAGCCCTGCATGATAGTTGAATGAGCGATCTGGAAGGGACAGATTGAGTATAAGATACGAGATCCAAGTACGAGAAACTATTCTCGAAGTATGTGCCTTGTTGCGTTCTCGATGGCAGAGGATGTTTCTACGCGCGTGGGATTGGATTGGATTGGAGTGCGGCCAGATCCAGACTTCTCACAGTTTGCGATGAGCCGAGCTCCTCCAACCCTGGTGATCACGTGCCTCGGCCGTGAAAAAGCCGGTACAAGTGCAGCCAACCAACGCGTCACTTGAGCCCCGCCTTGAACGCGTCTTTCGCAATTAGCCACTTATGGCCGAAATTCGATCTTGGGGAGAATACGAGACATCCAGGAGCCAAAGTATGCTTTTTTGTCTGAGCTCATCCTTTGGGTAATTACCACGAAAGGAGAATTGATTCCCGGCTCATCATGTTGAACGGCCTCAAATGTAAGCGGCCAGGCAAAAACAGAGGAAATCTACCTCTGGCGAATGACACCCGGTAAGGCAGTTAGTTCTACATGCCAGAATTGATTATCGCAATAGCGCTGATCGTCGTTGGGCACATTCTCTGCGACTTCTCATTGAGTTGAATTGGACCAAAACCTGCAAAGGCCAAATAATGATTTCATTGTTTATCGGGCAACTTGGTGCCGGTATAATTCCAAATGCTCTGGTGCTTCTGATTTGAGCCACTGTTTCGTCCACACCATGCCCAATCTATTGAAGAAACCTGGCCAGCGACTCCCAGGCTCCAAAAGTGAATGCCGCGCATATAGGCTTTCCCCAAGAAAAATAAATATGCTTGCTGCTCAGAACGTCGTACTGTTGATACATATTTTGTTCGGTCGTCTCGTCGTAACGTCATGTCGTGGTACAAAATGGGCTTATTCCTGCTTCAAAAAGGAAAGCAGATTCGTGATGGGTTCAAGTAAAAGGTTGGTTCAGAACAGAGGCTCAGGGCTTGACGGTGAGAAGTATCCAGGGTCTTCAATTTCGCTGATCCGATGCTGCTTGCGTCCCTGGACGCCGCCAGCCTTTGTCACGCCGTCTCGTCGACCCATTGATAGGAGATCTTCTTCTCTGGACTGGGCTTTCTCTTTTGCCTGCTCTTTCCCCTTGTTGTTCTCCTGTTCTCCGGCGGGTCCAATATCCGAGCTCCCTATTTCATCTCTTTTGGTCTGAATCAGAAGGCTGAGCTGGCTCTTGGTTCGTGGGAGTTGCATGTTTTCCAAAGACGAGTCATCGTCGTCGGCATCATCCGAAACTGCTTCACTGGATATGCTCCTCCGCAGTCGTGAGGATCCAGGCGCTTCGTCTCGGGTTGGGATTGTCGCTTCCTTCTCCCTTTCCTTTCCCTTGCGCAGTTCCTGGGGCAACTCATCCGCGAACCTGACAACACTACCTGTCTTTTTGATTCGGTTAAGGCCGGCAAGGTTTGTCGAGCTCACCAGCTTCTTCTGGGTTTCCACAAATTTGCCTCGGAAATCCGGCTCGACCAGTTCACCCGAAGACGTGGGCAGAGGCGGGGCAGTGTTCGCTAAAGGGGGTTCAGTAGCCGAATCTATGCTCTGCCATGAAGACGCAGATGGAAGAACGAAAGCCGGTCCGCTGGTAGTTGCTGGCATCCAATATGTCAGCCTGCTAGCCCATCAAATGCGAGATGTACGTACAAGGGACGATTGGCAAACCAGGAGGCAGTCCTCTGTTAGTGAGGGCACCGGCACCTCCGCTGGTGTCCTGAATTGTGACGTCGACTGTGGCAGCGCCTGACTTTGCCCTTGGAGATTTCGGTCCGCTTGGGCCTCCTGGGGATTTTTGCGAACTGGATTTTCTGCGGGGGATTTGAGGCCTCGCCCTCGACTTTCCAGCAGTGGCTAGAACAGGCGGCCTTTGTCGTCCACCGCTAGTGGTTCTGCTCAAGGTCGGTCGGGTAGACGATTCGGATGTGGCGTGAGACCCAGATCCTGAAGCATCTTCAGACTGCATTCGGCCACGTCCGTTGGGCTGTCCACTGGAAGGCTGGCGTTCCTCATCACCTGTATTGGCCGCCACGGAAGGAAATCTAAAATCTTGCAGCGTGGGTGCAACATTTGGCCTGGTACGTGGAGTGGCACCTGTTGTCTGACGGATGTCAGAGGTAGGAGACAAGGGAGAGGTTGTGTTTGGGGACTGGCTTGACGCAGATAAACCCTCAACATTTCTGTCAGCAAGGATGTTTCCGTGGGATGTTAAGATAACATGTACCTGTGTGATAAGTTCGGGGACCCGCCTGGTGTTGGTACCATCTTCAATTGGGGTCAAGTCCACGTCTTGAGTACACAGAGACCACAAGCGCATCAGTCGTGCAGATGTCATGGACTTGGTAAGGGTCGGGCTACTCCATACTCTCCAGAACAGATTCCGCAACCTCGCAGAGGTATTGTCTTGCGTCGCCTCGCTCTGAATGGCATAAACTAACGAAACATCAGCCGCTGGTCCGTAGTATTTGGGTCCCAAGAGCAAAAAGACCTTTCCAAAACTTGCTGAGCACTTCTGCATTGGTGAAGTCGACGTGGAAATCGTCCAAAGCATACTGTTGGACATTGGGATTCGCATTAATTAGTCCTTGGGGTAGAACGGCCGTCATGACAAGCGGTTATCAAGGGACGTCTCCGGCGGTGGCAGCTCGACGAAGCCGGACAATCAACTCGTGGATTGGCCAAACCATGTCCTTTTGTCCCAGCCAAGTCGAATATAATGAGGACTAAGCGACCGAGGGCTTGAAGAGGAGGAAAGGGAAGCGGAAGGTAAGGTGAAGGGGAAATTGGCCGGCGGCAAGGGCTGGAGATGCCCACCAACCCGGGTGTCTCGTGGCGGGAAGGAGCGCAAAGATCGGTGTGTAAGAATAGATGAAGTCACAACCGGGAAAAGGAGTTTTTTTGGCCTTTGTGTTTCTTTTTCTCGTCCCTGTCCACGCGCACCCCAAATGTGCGTGTAACCGTAAGCGGCGCGGCTGGTCTGGACGGGTGGAAGCTGGCTGGAGGTTGAGCTAGATCACCACTAAAGCTTGAAACAGCAAAGGCCACTGGCGACGTCGATCGAGGAGGCTCACTACTTTGAGGGGGGAAGAGGAAACAACTGTCAGGTCCCGCGGTCCTGGGCTCGCTGGGCAAGGGAGTCCTTGGGGCATGTGGTGAGAAATCGAAAGTCTGGGACCCGCCGCCAAAAGCCTAAAATAACGGGGGAAGCCAGTGACAGCCAGTAGTGAAGCGGCGCGGAAGGGATCCGTTGGGTGAAACCGGAGCGCTGAGTGACTGGATTGAGGAACTAAACACGAGAAGGGGCTCAGTTCAGCTGAAAGCCTCTCGGAAGACGGTTGATTGAATGCCCTGAGTTGGGCTGGAACCGGGGGGAAGACGAATTGACGGTACAAACGTGGGTGACGGTGGTGACAAGCAAGTTGGCCGCGGTCAAGAGGACCGGGTGACTGGTGACGGGGTTAGCCCGGGAATGGCGGTGGATGGCATTCATCGAGTTGGCCTCGAGGGACAAAAAGCAGGTCCAGAGGGCGGAGAGAAGGAATGATACGTCGACAGAAGAAGCTGGAAATGCCTCTGTGATGAATGGTAAGTGGATAACGACCGAGGACAGATCCTAGAGACTTGTAGTCAGCCGACCCCACGGCGGTTGATCCCAAAGGAAGAAAAAGACTCTTGAAGCACAACTCTAGCTTCACTCAAGGAATTTGGTATTGATGCAGGAACCAGGGTCAGATGGCAAATATCCACTGGGGTGGTCAGTTGGTGGTGAGGTTTGAGGCAAAAGGGGAGTTGCTACAGACGAGCGTGAATTGAAGAGGGGTTACAAGAGACAAGGGCACGGCCGAGACAGGATCCAGAAATGGGGGAATGGGAGCCATGGTGATCATGGGAACCGATATGGCAGACAAGGAGACAAGGAGTTCCGAAGCTCCATGGTGGGCAAGACGCAAGACGGGAGTGACGAGGCGAGGTGGAATGGTGGATGCATCCGTATAGGAGGATACGGGGGACTGAGTGAGTAAGTGACTGACAGGTGGTTGATGATGGAGGAAAAGTGGGCGGTACGAAATGCCACATCCGTCGTAGTCAGCAGTCCCGTCCGAGAAACGAGAAGAGACAGAATTGGGCGAAAGGAGGAGAAAAGCGGAGAGGCGAGGCCGAGACAGAGAGACAGAGAGAGAAAGACGAACGAACAGGGCAACAAACCAGTTGCCGATAGATGGAACGGATGTACGCTTCCACCCCCCACTTGTTATCGACACCGACACCGACACTGACCCTGAAACCGGCGACTAATACCGGATAAATGTCTATGTAGAGTAACAGGGTGAGGCTTAAAATACTGGCACCATTGCATTGCTACCAAGATACCTTCCTTGTAGATCAATAATGTGATCGACATGGGTAAATACCACAAGGTCCAACGTGGCCACAATGGCACCACGAACCAACCCGCCGACATGGATCCGGTGGGACACTAGAAAGATCGAGAACAAGGGGCTGATCAGCATCTATTTTCCCAGGTGCTGGTACCCAAGTACAAGTGTTGGAGATAGAGACCAGGAGATGCAGCAGCACAGCATCACAGCATCCCACGGTTAAACGGCAAGGGAGATAGAGAGAGCCAATCACTATACATGGCGGGGTCTCGGTACGGTCAGTTGAGTTTTGTACGTAAAGTCAAGATCAAAGAATGAAAATGAAAGGGGAAGGAAGATGTTGTTTCTGTTGCACTTGGCGAGGAAAATAAAATAATTACGGAGTAATAAATGGCAGCCCAACCAGATCTTGCATTGCATCATGATCTTGGACTGTCATTGGTCTCTTTTTCTCCTTGTTTCCTCACCGCAGCTTGTTCCGTCGTACACCATGATTGCAATTCAATTCCCTGCTCCCCTGCTTTTCTACACTACTAACACGACTAGGTACTCGGCAGCGGGTAGCTTCAGGTAGCTTCAGGTACCTTCTCACCAACGTTGCATTCAAAGGTACCAATCTGCACCTTGTTGTCTCCTTGCTGATGTAGCTACTTTGGTAGCCTGAGTAGCTCATCCACCTCCCAGTCTCGCCTTGAGTCGCCTCACTCGCTCTAACTGCGCTTGTCTCTAGTACATCATCTATACAAGTACAAATACAAAAACATCAGCCTGGATCCCGGCCAACACTGCTCCACTCCCTCTCTTCCTCCAACCCCGGCTTAGTCCTGCAGCTACGTCCATTTCCGACGCGCCTTTACAGGATCCACCATCCACGTTGCTGGGTCTCTTTCTTCCGTCCCGGATGTACAAAGCACAATGTATCAGGAACTGTGCTGAGGTCGGCTCCTCAGTTTACGAATCCATACCCATAGCGCTCTAATCGAGTCCACCCAGACAAAACCACCCGCCTACCGATGGCGCACAAAGTCGAACCTGCATTTCTCGTTGGTCGCCGATCTCCTATTTACCAGACGCCTGATGCAAAGAACCTCCCCCACGCAGTCTGTACCTATTCAACTCCTTTGCACCCTCATTCACCTTATCAGGAACTTCACACATGACTAAAACCATTATCGTTCCTCCACCACATGCTACCTGACTTACTTGGAGGTCTGGGAAGCGGCCAGACATCTAGACAAGGCCATCACCTCATATCGCGCTATCAAGATGCCGTCTGCTGCCGCTCCCGGTCCCAACTTTCCTAGCCTCCTTTCTCGGGCTCAAGTATGTCTAGGTTGGTGGTCTAGATCACCATGACTCTGGGGCCCATCTCGCCCCCCAGTCCCCACTTTAATGGATCCTCGAAGTTGCTTTTGACAATCTCGGCCTGGATCTACAAGTACAGCAAAGATCCGCTTCGGCTTCGAGGCAATGGCCCCTTTTCTCTTCTGTTCCCATGTTGATCATGTGAAAATCTGAGGCCTGACACTTTGCCATAATGGATTGAAAATGTCATCACACCACGCCGTGAAACGTGGGGTCAATATCATGCCCGACGGTCTATTTCGTTATCAAAAACATTGGTCCTCGTCAGGCTTTCCAACTCCGGGATTGACGGTTACAGTCGGCTAATGGTTAAAAGGCATACATACTCCCAAGTAGGAAGGCGAGCTGTGCCCATGGCCTACAATACTTTATGCAATGTGCGCGCCGTCAAACCTGCATCCAGCAATTATGAATGCTTTACTAGCTCTGGTGGACTAGCCTCGATCGCGTATTCCAACGACGGTCTTTTCCTCGCCATCTGGAGATCAGCGCCTTTATGTGCAGGTATATCTACAATCGCGAAGTCAGCAAGCCAGACAATCAAAGGAACAATGATGTGGCTGGTCGAAAGTCACATGCCAGAACCAGGAGATGAAACACAACTTACCCTCCGTCGACTCGCAGATCTGCACCGGTGACATAGCGACTGGCATCACTCAGCAGGTATACCACCGCTCCCTGAAGATCCTCTGGAGAACCCATCTTGCCGACCGGGATCAGGGATGTCCAGGTCTTGTTAAGCTCTGGGTTATCATCCAGAATCTTACGGGTCCTGTATGATTCGTTAGCTGGTCGAGGGAAACCACACAGTAACAAGTTACTTACAGAGCTGTCAACATGTAGCCAGGGCTGATACAATTCACCCGGACATGAGCGTGCGCCCATTCCACGGCCAAACTGGCGGCAAGATGCCTAACCGCCGCCTTCGCTGCATTGTACGGCGCCTGTGGTTGCGGCACATTCACAATTGAGCCAGACATGCTCCCAATCATGACAATGCTCCCGTGTGTAATGTTGCGCTCCATGAGATGCCGACCCACGGCGGTGCTGAAAAGATAAGTACCGTCGACATTGACGCCCCAAAGTTTCTTCATGCGCTCATACGGGTACGTCTCAGCAGAGAAGTTCTCTGTGAATCCTGCCGAGGTGACCAAATGGTCGATTTTGCCGTGCTCTTTGATGATCTCAGCGATGCACGCATTCACCGATTCTGGGTCCGAAACATCGGCATAGTGAGCCGTCACCTTGGGAATATAGTCGTCGGAGCCGCTGTCCGCGTTTTCCTTGGACATCATCGACATGAGTTCTGCAGCTTGCTTTTCACCTTCCTCCTCTATTGAGATTGACAGGTCAGCATGCTTATCTTCTGGGGGGTGTGGGAGATTCATCTGGCAGGGCTAGAACCTTAGAGGACCTCGGCGTCGTCTAAACAGCTCTTTCCACGAACAAGGATCCCTATGGCGGAGAAAGGTGTGTATCCAAGACTTACTATTCAGGTCAACAATAGCCAGGTCTGCTCCCGATTGAACCAGGCCTTGACCCATGACCAGTCCGAGCCCTCGTGCACCCCCAGTCACGACTGCTGTCCTCCCCTCGAGACTGAAAGTCGGCAAAGTTCTAACATATTGTATCCCACCTCTCCCCCGCAACGGCCTGTCCCGGGGAAATTCTTCTTCTGGAGGGTATTCCACCACGATATCTCGATCTGTTCGGGCGGCGGAACCTTCATGAGGGCCGGCCGAAGTACCGGTAGCATCGGTCGAGACTTTATGGTAGGGATCTAGTTCATCTTTTTCCAGTTGGGTGGGAGTGACTTTGAAAGAGCGGGAGGATGTGGAAGACAGAGGTCGGACGAAGGATGGAGTCGACCGCAAACGATTGAGACGAGGTATTTGCCGAAGGAGACGAAGGGCGGTAGGTGTGTTCATTTTGAGATTCCCCCTCTTGCTTTACTCTTTTGTACACGTTTGTTGATGCCGGACAGAATATCGAAGGGACAACCACACTATGCCAGAAATCTGTCACTTTCACTTTTAGAGATATTACTTTATAGCCAGGCGGTTAAAGGAAACGGCAGGAGAATGCGAGAGTATAGTGATTGTAAAATTGGCAACGAAAGGACAAGAAGCAGTTTGAACCAGCTTAGTATGTGTTGTGTACAGATGTTTGTGTATGGGGAGTAAATTTCCCCCTTCCAGGAAATTTTTGATTGAGATGGCAGATGAAAGATGCAGGGTCACCCAAGGTGCGTGAAGCGGAGAGTTGCAACGTCAACGTCATATGTCATTGAGGGTCCAATAATCCCCCTTGGTGCCCCTCCCCAAGCTCCCCTTGGAAGCTTCCGAGCTCTTAGCTCCACGACAGACGGACAGGGATAGGGACAGGGACCTCTCCAACTCGCAGTAGTAGTAATAATATGCGGCGAAACATGTGCATGGCGAGACGGGGGGATTCGTCAGTCTCTTGTCCTCGTCTCGTGTGGAGTAGGAGATCAACATGGTCCTTACAATCCTAGCGAGACAAATACGTACCCCCAACGACCCAACAACTTCAGAACCTACCTACCTACAAGCAAGCAAAGCTGCCCCCCCCCTTCTCCCCACGCTTACCGTACGCGGTGCGAGTACACGCATGTAGGGGAGTGATTGGCATACAAAATCCCCGACATGGATGGATAATCCAACCAACAGACGGAGTTATTGTACCTCGCAACTCGTTAGATACCTACGTAGTAGCTCGCATTGACCTACAGACCTACTTGTACAGACCTACAGTAGCACCATAGGTACCTAAGACCAAGTAGGGTATCCCGCCGCCCTCAATGAAACCTAATCGGCTATTTCTACTCACCCTGTCTGTGTTCCTTTAAGATCTGATTTCTTTTTTTCTCCGTTCGATCCGGTACCACCCCATTACTGATGTTCACGCGTGCCTTCATCTCCTCCACTAATGAGTAAGAGGATGATGCGTGAGTTGAGGAGCATAGCGACGATGACGGCGAGTCATAATGGGTAGATAGGATCTTCCACACCCAACTTTCATAGCCTTGTACGCCATACATAGACCACACGCCGTACTGAGGACACCATACACCCGGAATGAATACACTAATCCCCCCATCGTCACCACCGTGGATATATATATACAGATGGAGGATGAAGGATGGAGGATGGAGGATATGGCATAGGACATGATGTGTTCCATATACTAGGTAAGGACGTATGGACCCTGGGGAATATGTTCAATATGCTGCGCTTTATTGTACAGTGCATGGCAAGACGAGTCTTTCGAAGAAGGGGAAAAGGGATTTATACCTACACCTCAGCCTTGCAACATTGACCGCTGACACCTACCCGGGAGCGTGAGACTTTTTATCCACTTATCTACCGGCACGTACGCCCTTGTGTGAAGCATTTTTACTGGGTTAACGAGAACAAATTCATCTCTTCTATTCATTTCATTTCCATGTTCTATTGGGTTTGGAAAAGGTATGGCGGTGAGTGAGCTTCACTTGGGAATCTCTGATCTTATGACTACCTCAAGTGTCCTTCTCTGGCCTCGTCACGCTTTGGCACCACGTCCCCGTCTCTCCCCCCTTCTCTCCGAGACGAACCACCACGTGCCAAACGCGGCCGTCACGAACCACAAGACCAGCCCGGCCAGGTCGAACCCGACGGCGGTCTTCATGCGCTGAATGCCGCTCTCATACTCGACCTTCTCGCCGATGTACATGGAGCCAAAGATGCCGGACAGGGTCGCGAAGAGGATGGTCAGAACCCAGTCCCACGCGAACAGCAGGGCGACGGTGCGGTAGTGGAAGAAGATGCTGGCGAGCGAGAAGATGAGCGACGTCACGGCCGCGAGCGACCCGACGGTGACGGCAAAGACCTTGAGCGCGATTAGTACCCGGACCAGTTCGGGCGGGAAGGACGTGAGTGCGTGGGTTTCGGGGTCTGTCGTACGTACCCATTTTGCGTCGGCGTACTTGTCTGCCTTGGCCGCGTTGTTCAGGTCCACCGCGTACATGCCAATCACGACGAGGGCGTCGATGAGTTGCAGGGACCGGAAGACCAGGTTGAAGATGTTGGATTTGCGCAAGGTGGCGAAGATGGTGAAGATACCCATGGTTTCGGAATGTCTAGGACCTGGTGTTTATCTGGATTGTGATTGCTTGGGTTCAACCTTGTGTTGTTTCTCTGTTGGATGTGATTGTGTATGAACTTACGATCGTTGGCCTTGGATGTTGACGTTGGAAGTGTCGAGCAAGAGGGATGGATGAGAAGCTGTCTGTGTCAGAAATTTGCAGAATAGTCCAGAGATCCAAATGGTCTGGCGGAATACTTCGAGCAAATACCTTGAATCAGTCAAACAAAAGAACTGCAGTGCCTTGTCAAATCACTTCAATGGGTGTTTGTCACCTAGTGGACTAAAACCTGGCAGTGACACAAGCCGGCTTTGTTCGTTCTTTGCCTGTGGTTTGTGTGGCCTTTTGTGCGACTGACAACGACTGACAATGGCCCTTCGCCCTTTGTAGATGGCCGGTGAATAGTCGAGTGGGAGGATCTTTGTCGTGGGATAGATGGTGCTGGCGAGGTGGTGGGGATTGGCTTCTATTCAAGAGAACTTGTTTCACGGACAAAAATTGAGTGATGATACACAGGGACATGTGCCCTTTTGTTGGGCATGAGACATCTGATACATGAAGCGCAGGAAAGAGTTGTTGATAAGTGCATAGCGTCTTGTTAGAGAAACGACCGGATTGGGAAATGCGGGATGCCAGTGGTTGCAGGCATGTGCGTCATGGCTTTGGGCAAGAATCAAGAATCTTCAGGGAGTACTCGGTAGGAGAGAATGTGCCTTGGAATTGCGGGGAATGTGGCTTGATCAACAACTCTACTGGGGGCCAAGTAAGCCACGCACTGCCACGCCTCCAATGCAGCCAGTGGCATTGGACGTTGGGCATAAGTGAATCCTGTTCCACCTCGACGCACACGCAAGCCATCCTGATGATCCTGTCCAGCTACCTCATCTTGAGACAAAGGCGTCTTCACCAGATTAATACGAATTGAATGCTAATTTTATCTTTGGGGGAGAGGAGTATGTGCAGGCTACCTAGGGCTTGCCAGAGGGCCAGGAGTCATGCGGAAAAAGGGTGATTGTGTAGATACAGACAAGATGTCAAAATGCCACGAGAAACAAAACCGGCGCCAACGAAACGAGTGACCAGATCAGAGTCCAATGCGATGCGAGAGAAAGACTGAACAAAGGGGAACAACAGAACAAAAGGACAGACAAGAAACACGGACCGAGCTGTCGAAAGCTCAACTGTCATCGTGTCCCTCCGCCTCCATTAGTGCCCCCAGCCTTGTCTGTCGTCGCATTCGCCGGCCGGGTAGCAGCCTTGCTCGGAGCAGTGCCTGCAGGTGGTGCCGGCATGGGCACTGGGTCATCGTAGCCATAGTCCAAGTCATCGTCACCAAGCTGGTCCAGTGGCTGATTCTCGTATCCATGTGGAGGCATCAGTGGGCCGTTGTAGTTCGAGGCCTTGGGCGTCCCCTTTGTCTGTTTCTTTCCCTTCCTGCCCTTGAGTTTGGCTTTCTCCAATAACCGCCTCTTCTCCGCCAACCGACGCCGTTCTTTGCGGTCCTTGATCTCATATTGACGTATCAACGCATGAGGAGGTTGACCAAAGATACTCTCATACTCGCAGAATTCACAGATCCAGATGTCTTCAGGGGCCGGCGGATGCTGCAAATTGTTGTATTCTTGTTGAAGCCGCCTCTGTCGGGCAGCCAAGGTATACACGTCTGCTCTCCTTCGGCGAGGTTTCTTGCCTTGGGCATTCGCATTTGCCGTGGCCGAAGCCGCGGCGGCAGTTTGAGAGTTTGGAAGCCCCACGCCCGTATTGGTGTGTGTCGCTTGAGTTGGTCCTTTCTGGTGTGTTGCCCCCGGACCTGAAGGACCCAAATTGTTGCGTTGTGCATACCCTGGCGAGTATAAACTCTGTTCGGGGAACGTTACTCCTTTGGCCTCGCTCTCACATGTAAAGGTAAACTGTGAACTGGTATGGGCTTGTTTGACTTGTTGATCCAAGACACCCACGTTCTCTTGACCTTTACCGAGAGGTTTCCGCAGCAGCGCTGTAGCATTGGCAATCGCGGCAGAAATAATACCTTGATCTTTGGATTCTTCGGCTTCGAAACACATTAGTCACACTCACATCCTTTTTTCCGCTATTTGATTCTTACCTTTGGCGTTAGCAGACATATTCTGGTCATATTTGGATGTACTGCTTCGAGCGTTGGAGCCATTAACCGAAACACCAAGCGGATTCCGTCCCGGTAGCTTTCTAGTGCTGCGCCCTCTCCCTGCTCCTTGCACTCCAAGGCCGGTGGGGCTTCCAGCGTGAGCAATTGTGGAATAAGAATCGTCCGCTGAGCCGTCTCTCGTGCCACTGATACCCATATGCGCCAACTGATCCGTGACAGATGAATGATGCAGACTCAAACTGCCAGAGGTGGGAATTTTTCGCTTTTTCTTATTATTAGTGTTTTCAAACGCCTCATATCCGTCCGGCCCAGACATGGTGCCCTTGGAAGAGTATCGGTGGCGACCCGAACGGGGAGATCGGGGGGATGACACAAAGTAGTGGCGGACGGGAACCATGCGTTCATCTTGAGAATCTAGATCATCTTCGTATTCATCGTGATGGCAGTGATGGTGGTGGTGAGGACAGTCATGATCATCGTCGTGGTCGTGGTCGTGATCTTGATCATATCCATCACTATGTTGGTGCACTAAAACTTTGCTGTCGTTGGGATAGTCACCATTTTCTCCATAGTGGGAGTATGTCGGTAGGCTGGTCGATGGAAGCGTAGGAGGATATGTGATGGCCTCAGCGGCTTCTTGAGACAATCGGGACTTGATGGACCGCTTGGGGAGTGGCCGAATAAGTCGCTCGGGGAAGACAGTGGAGGGAGTATCAGGGGACGAGAGGTAAGAGGTGTCTAGATCTCTATTGTTATTTTTTGCTGGGTGTGAGATCGAGGGTGGTGTCCGGGACCGCCCTGGGAGAGACATACTGTATGCCATCTTCAAGAGTCTTCCCTCCTTTTATTGAGCCTGGGCCAACAAAGATTTTCTCTGCCCCATTCAAACGCACTCTGCGGAGTTGGCGGCGAAATCTAACGGTGTTCATAAGTCAGCCAACGTTCAACAGAGATAAAAGTTGCCGCCACGGGTATTGCGTGATGTCTGAATGCCCTGATCTGGGTGATATAGAAAGAAGTGGGCGTACCAGTAAACCCGAATTATTCAGCCAAATCAGATTGGTAGTTGGGTGTTCTCATGGAGTACGGACTCGTCTCTCTTTGAAATAGATATCCAAACGGACTGGGGTGTACGGAAGACGGAGGATAAAGGTGCCAGCTGAATGGACTCAACCGGAGAAGTGAAAAATTCTAGTGGTTGTCAAAACTGTTCAACGGTAGCTTGCACCAGCAGAAGTAGACGCAGATGGAGGTGCAGTTCGACTCCGTTCGATATCGGCTGCCAAGCCGTGCAAGCCCCAGCGTAGCCGAGTTGGAGCCTCGTCTCATCTCATCGCTCCTTTCAAACACTGTCTCACAAATGGTTTTTGTTCGCTTGACCAGATTACAATTACCTACAATACAATAGGAGGTCCTCCAAGCCAAAGAAGCCACGTTTCATGCATTTCCCATCCTGCACCATTTCTCTTCTTGTGCTCGTTACAGTCATGAAATTATTCCATAAGGGTACTAGGCCGTTCTTCAATTTCACTCGAAGAACCAGTAATCCTCTATCATCCTGCCCTTTAGTGATTGCCCACCATTGAGTGGATGGTTTGATCGTTGCAATTTATCCATGCTATGCCTAAAAGAATCTTTTCATCTTGCTCTTAATGTGTCGAACGTGTGGTGGCGGCTTTCGAGGCGACTCTCTTTGCTCGGTTGCTGGGAGTTGAGTTGGTATGGTCAACCTCGTCGAGCTCCTCCGTTGCCTTCCTTTTCTTCTCCCTTCGAGAACTGAGTTTGGGGATGTCTGGGGGTCTGTCTCGCCTCATCTCTTTTCCATTGACCATGGCCGTCGGATCATTCGAGTCAACAACCACGGTTTCACTCGAATCTGGCGGAGAAGGTAGTTCGGCCTTGACCCGTCGCCGTTTTCGAGGTATCTCATCTTCAACCAGGACTCCCGTTTGTGAAACTGTACCACCTGATCCCAGATCCTGGGCGCCCTGACCGTAGCCTTTCACTCTGTCGTCGTCTATTTTGCCCACAATAGCATCGCGACAGTTTGTGGCATCTGGCCCAGGGTCTCCCTTCGAACTAATGGCCTGTTCGACATGTTCTTCCCCGGAGGGTTCTTCTGCCATGCTTTCTGCTACCTCGTCGTCCTCTTCGATTTCAGCCGAAGCATCTTGATTGGTGGCATCGAAGGACGGCTGCCGCTGCACATGTTTGAGACCCATATCTGCTAGACTCATCTCATTTGCCCAACTCTCGTCGTCTTCGGCTTGTCCTGTTGATTGATTCCAGCCATTGTCCTTGATCGCGAAAACGTCCTTCCAATTCTTCATGAGAGCGACCTTCTCTTGATCATCTTTGTGGGCTGGAATCTTTTGGCCAGTTTGCTGGGCCCAAATTGTGCCCTTGATGCTACTGGTCAACAGTTTGACCTCATCCAAGCCCGAAGGGAGGACGTCGATTGTCTCGATCAACTTCCTCTTCTTCCCCCTTCGAGAGTTCTGGGCAGCAACCAGAGTGTTTTTACCGATGGCAGGTTGAGGGATCTTTCTCAATAGCGTCGGATCATCATCCATGTAGTCGTCCGAGTAGTACTCCCAGTCGCTAAAGTATTCACTCATCTCGTTTTTAACAGCATCTTCCTCTTGATATACAGGACTGTGTACTGCATGCTCGGCCAAATCGTCGGCTAACTCTGGTGTCGGATCCGCATCCCACAGGATGTCCTCAAGATCGTCATAGGGGGAGTAGGTATAGTCTTCAAGATCGGACATCTTGAGGAAGGTGATCTTTTAATCACGTCTAGCGCTTTTCAGGACAACATGACAGGTTTCATTCACAGGACGTGGCAGAAAGAGGAATGAGAGAGGAGAGGAGTCCAAAAGGAATTGTTATATGTTCATTGTTTGAGTCGAAGGTGAACTTTTTTCTCCCTCCTGACCTCGAGGGATTCTCAGAATGTCGTTTGAGCAATCATGCAACCGAAGACGGCGTGGTGCAGGACGGAGGACAAATGGAATCCAGTGTGACGATGCTCGGGCAGGCATTTTGGAGAAACGGCACGCGTTTCGATCCCCACCTGAATGGCCCCCAGAGCTGAGATGCTGCCACTTCCGACGCCATGCGACGACAGCCGAGATCCTGAGAAGGGCTTCATATACCCATTTGTCTCCCTTGATGCTACATAAACTGCCATATCCCCAGTGTCCTGCGCGTCGAAAATGTGAGCAGTCCTCCTCGCTGACTTCACCATGTCTCATTATCCTTTCTCTCGAGCCGCAGCAGCCTTTCGACCGCGGGGCACGCTTCGCGCATACTCGACGAAAACCATCGACTCAATTCTCATTGCAAATCGTGGAGAGATTGCCCTGAGAGTCAATCGCACTGCTGCTCAGCACGGCATCCGCACGACTACTTTATACACGAATCCCGATGCCCTTTCACAGCATGCTCTTTCTTCCCCGTTCTCCTTTAACCTCGGCGCAACAGCCGCCTATTTGGATCAAGAGAAGATCCTCCGGATAGCAAAACAAGAGGGCTGTCAAGCTATCCATCCCGGCTACGGCTTCCTGTCCGAGAATGCAGAATTCGCAAAGAGATGTGCCGAAGAGGGCGTCACTTTCATCGGCCCTCCTGCAAGCGCCATTGAAGACATGGGTGACAAGGCGAGGAGCAAGGAGATTATGAATGCGGCTGGTGTTCCATGTGTCCCAGGCTACCATGGATCGGACCAGGCTCCAGAGACACTTGCACAAGAGGCGGACCAGATTGGATATCCCGTCCTGATCAAAGCAGTTCGAGGCGGAGGAGGGAAGGGAATGAGAATCGCCAAAAATGCTCAAGAGTTCTCAGACATGCTTGAAAGTGCAAAGAGTGAGGCGAGGAATTCATTTGGCAACGACGAGGTCCTTGTTGAGAAATATATTACCACACCACGTCACATTGAGGTCCAAGTATTCGCGGATCAGCATGGAAATTGTGTCGCTCTTGGTGAACGAGATTGCTCCATTCAACGCCGGCATCAGAAAATCCTTGAAGAGTCTCCAGCTCCGAACCTGGACGACTCGATTCGCAAAGATCTGTGGGACAAGGCACGAGCAGCTGCGCTTGCTGTCAAGTACGAAGGAGCGGGCACCGTGGAGTTTATTTTCGACAATGACACAGGTGAGTTCTACTTTATGGAGATGAACACCAGACTTCAAGTGGAGCACCCAGTCACCGAAATGGTCACTGGGCTTGATCTTGTCCACTGGCAGATCTTGGTTGCAGAAGGAAAACCCCTTCCTCTCACCCAGGAACAAGTCGAAGAACAGATCTCTCAGCGTGGACATGCTATCGAGGCTCGAATCTACGCTGAGAACCCGGACAAGGGATTCATACCTGATTCTGGCAAACTTTTACACGTCCAACTCCCCAAAGAAACTGCCAACGTGCGGATAGACAGCGGATTCGTTCAAGGGGATGAAGTCTCAAGCCATTATGACCCCATGATTGCGAAGTTGATTGTAAGAGGCGAGACTCGAGAGGACGCTCTGCGCAAAATGGTTGCAGCATTGCAAGACTACGAGGTGGCTGGGCCAATAACGAACATCGACTTCCTCAAGAGAATATGCAAATCCCCCGACTTCGTTACTGGTAACGTGGAGACAGGGTATATCGAAAAACACCGAGAAGAACTCTTCCCACAGATTAGTGTCACCTCAGAAGTCCTTGCACAGGCAGCGATTGCTTCGTTCCTTCGCCATTCAAATCCTCAGAATTCGAATGCTGCAACATCAGTCTGGCAACTATCGCCCCCCTCGTGGCTTAATACATCTTCGGATTTCCAGCCACGGACCTTTCAATTTTCCACGGCGAATGTCGAGTCTGAACCTGGAAAAGAACCCGAAATTCTTGCTGTGGAACTTCAACAAATAAACCCTGGTACATTCTCTGTGTCAACACCAAACTCTGACCCGATGTCGGTTTCATCCTCCTTCAACTCGGAATCAAATACCCTAACAACTTACTTTCCTCATACGCGACATACCTCACATATCATCTTCTCTCCTGACTCGGCATCGTCGGGCTCTGGGTCAAATCCAGAAACAATCCATCTCTTCACGCCGCACGGCTCATTCCTTCTCTACTCGCCTGCGCCCTCATGGCTTCAGAAAGCACTCGGCGTGACGGAGAAGCCCAACTCGTTGTTCTCTCCCATGCCGGCCAAGATTCTCCGCGTGCTGGTCTCACCAGGAGATGTGGTGAAAAAGGAGCAACCGTTGATAGTTATTGAGAGCATGAAGATGGAGACGGTTATAAGAAGCCCGATGGAGGGGGCCAAGGTACAGAGAATCGTGCATGGAGAGGGCGAGGTGGTTGCGAGTGGTGTTGCCCTGGTAGAGTTTGAAGAAGACGGTACCGAAGAGGGTGGAAAGTGAACACTCATGTGCAGCGTCCAAGAGATGAGGTGTGACGATATATCCCAGTTTTTTAATCAGTGGGATACATCCCCTAAGGCTATATTCACCAAGCGATGCCGTCTGGGGACATTGGTTTGAAAAGGGGGTTTACCCTCGCAATGTAGGCCAATCTACATATGTACGCTACGCCATACGCTCTAGTTAGATGAGCAAAGAGAGCAAAGAAAATCCAGAAGTCAAGTAAGCCTTGGGTAGCTCACCTTTTACGCCTGTACACGACCACTCTACCGATAACCCCGTAACTCCTTTCGTATTTTTCGTTTCCAGCTATGTTGTTGTCTGGCTGGAGTCTGAAAACATCTTCATAAGGGAAACAACCATGCAGGATAAGACAGATTCTTGTAGGACAGACACGTTATTGACTAACCATCTACCATGGTTGTACACTGACATTTAGTTTAGTTTATTGAAAAGAAGTGGATCTGGGGGGTATTACAGTATATTTGCCGGAAGAGATGGGTAGGTGTTGTGTATATTGAGTCTTGTATTGTGTATTGTTTGGTTCTTTGTTTATTCACTTGGCCTCGCCTCATCTCATCAAAAAAAAATAAAAATGAAAAGAAAGTGAAGGAAAGAGTACCTAGGCATGTCTTCCAAGAACCAATACCTGAACCTGTATCTGTTTGTCTGTTTGTGCGTTATCCTTTCCTTGTTCAGTTCCTTTCCCTTCCATTTCCCGTTCCAGGTTTCCACAAAACGTCGTTGGAATGTCTGTAAAATAAAAGTCCTTTTCCGACGTGAACAAAAAACCACTTTCCAATCCTGGTTATTTTCGGTAAAAGAAATATTAGGTCAAGAAAGAAGACGAGGCCAAGAAGAAGAAGAACAAGTGCAAATCTCGCCCCCCACCGTGTATCGTTCTGCCAGTCTGCTCCGGCCACCCCGACGGTAGAGTTGTCTGGTCTGCTCACCAGTTCCAGTTCCGTGGGCGCAGTCGAGGAAGGGATCCCAACACAGAGTCTCCGAGAGAGCTCTGCAACGGGGTCTCTTGGTGATCCAGAGACTCGGGCTGTGCTGCCTGTTCAGAGGAGCTGAGAGGGGTGCCTGAGGCCCCGTCGTCTTTCTCCCCTTCATCCTCGCCATCATATTCCTCGTCGGTTCCCTTGTTTTCGAGCACGTAGTCATCGCCCCCGTACATGTCCGAAGTCTCGCTCTCTTGGTATGCCACGTCAAAGCCAAATCCTGGGTCTGTCACCTCGTGGTGGACCACGCTTCCCGCCTCGTCAGAGGCCTTCTGGTGGGTGTTTGCGGCATCTGTGTTCACGGACCCAGTTGATAGCTTGCGCATCGTATACCCTCGACTGTAATCGCGAAGGGCTTGGTTTGCTGGCGTTTGCGGTTCCGAGAGCTTCGATGCGGATGGAGGAGAGACGCTGCCACCTTGGCTCTTCTGTTGAGCTTGACCTGGCACGCCTGGGATCGGGAACGCTAGCAGGGCGTGGGCCACATTGCCGATCACTCTGCGCAAGAGCTCAAGCTCCGCATCTTTTTCTCTGACCACTGCGTGTGCTCTCTCGAGCTCTTGCTCTAGGGCTTGGTTTCTGTCCAGCACTGTCCTCATGTTCTTTTGGTGCGTCTGGTTTTCGAGACTGAGTTGCCGAAGTGCCGCATCCACCTGCCAGAAAGATCGATGCATGCTTTCCATGGCCGTCTGAGCACCGAGCACTGCTGCTCCTGGTTGGAAGGAAGCAGGCTGGCCAGAATCACCGTTTCCCTTGTCCGCATTCGTATTATTCGTAGCTACGTTCTCAGCTTCCTCTGACACTTTACTGGTGTCCGCCGCGAATTTGGTTCTCTCACGATTCTTGCGAACGTTGATTTCCTCCGTACGAGGTCGTTGAGGTGGAGTCTTGAGGCTGTACTGTTGAGGCCGAAGGGAGAAGTTTCCTGAAGCAGTCCGTGCCACTTTGCGTTGTTGGCCATCAGAGGAGAATTTGTCGAAGTCTGCTGACCAGCGGGAAGGAGTCTCATGGTTCAGTTCATCCAGAGTCATAGCCGGCAGTCCTCTCTGTTCAGCTGTGGGCTGGTGCTTCACGAATGGATCTGGCACTCCTGTGGGAGCAAGTCCATCGTCTGGGCGACGACGTCTCCAGCGTCCAAAGGTATCCGCACTGGAATTACCAGACGAGAGATGGCGAGAAGATGGCGGCGCCTCTGAAATATCCATGCCTCGGCTATCGGCCTCAGTGAGATCAGGGTTGGTAGGGCGTGGCTCGAACACTTGTTCTTCTAGCCAGTCAGAAAGAGAACGACGATGTCTATGGCGGCGGAGAGTCTGTCCCAGGAGGAGATTCCAGGTTGAAGCGTTCGTTTCCTGGCCACTCACCTCAGAGGTGCCCAAAATGTTCGCCGAAGTAGGCGCAAGGGCCGAACCTATCGGTGACTCTTCAGACTCTGGGAGTTCAGATAGCTTTGTCTCTGTCACTTCTGATTTGAGCGGCCGCAATGCAGGGTTGTTATCAAAGCGCCCGCGTCCCTTTTCTGACAGCTGTCCAGCAGAATCTAAATTCGAGTCATAGTCAGCCTCGCTTGATCCCTCCATGTAATTTGAGATCACGTACCTCAGCGTCGATTGACCTTGAGTAGGAACAGAGGGGTTGTCTTGCTGCACCAGCTGCTCAACGCCAGAGTCGTTGGAAGAGACTTCTGTCCCTTGTTGCACAAAACATGTGAAACTGTTGTTCCCCTGGTGTTGATATGGGTGTTCACGCTTGAATATGTGGAAAGCACTGCTCAGCTTTGTCTTTGCGGCCCTAAAGAATTCCTTAGCTTTTGCCATCTTGAAATGTGAATGTGCACTTACCTGGTTTGAAATCGGTGTGGTTGAGGGTTATCTGGTCATCAAGAAAATTGTCTGACTTCTCTTTGTTTGCTCAACGTTTTGTTGAAGAACCGTCGAGTGAATTGCTGTGCTCGTGCTGTCCGGTGAGAGCAGAGGCAGAGGGGAGAAGAATGACATATTTATGAAAGAAGAGGTTCAAGAGAGTCGCGGGGGCAGGGCGCGAGGCACAGCAGATCAAGGACGTTGAGACATTAGGACGACTTCCATCGCGCAGGGCGCGAACCACAATGCAACAGCCCAGATCTCTTTGTCCAGGTGGGGAGGGGCATTATCTAGAGATATATATAAACGAGAATGTTAGAGACGCTGAGGTCTCACCACAGGCAGTGAAGCCATGGAGAAACGACCTTTTCGTGTAGGTCGGACATGTTAGGAGTTCCAAACTGAACATAATGAACTTGGAATACACTAGACAGGCCCTTAGTCTCCTTGACAAAGGGAAGGTTTGTCGAAGGAACCAACACAAAGCATAGACAACGAAATGCTGTCGATGCTTTGTACCAACAAACGAGTACGAGAGCTACGGTCGCTCTATGCAATTGAGTTCTGGACGAAAAGGAGTCGTTGTACGGCTGTACCCTCCAGCTAGATATGTGTGAATCAGACAAATGGAAATGCATAAGGAGTGAGTCTAGTCGAGCGACAAGAGGACGACACAATAGAAAGGAGTAAAAGGGGACAGGGACAAGGCTGAGGCTGCATACGAAAAACTGAGGTTGGACAGTTAGTAGACGCTAATACAGGGAAGGAATAGTGTCTTGAGGCGCCACCAAAGCGGAAGGAAGAACGATTCACCGAGCCACTTGGGCCAAACGCTACCAACATCCATCCAACCCGTGCGTTTCTCCCCTGCTCATCTAATACGGTATGTTCATGTCGGCCCATGATCAAGTATTCGAAAGACCTATCTCCTTATCATTTTTCCGTGTTCTTTCACTTCTCCTACCCGTAAATTTGTGACTCGGCGACCTTGACTTCACTTGGTGAAAAGTTGGAAGTCCACCAGTCGCCTACAAGATCACGACAGTCACAATTTCCAGAATCACCTTCTTTCTCCGTGGCCAATCCTGGGGCCTTTATTCTTCTTTCATCTCCTCTTAATCCCAGATCTGTCGTCGGGACACCATCAAGAATCCGGGCTTGGGAGTTGATCATACCTCAGACTTCACTACAAGCTGGGGCTGCCGCTGTCATTATCCGTCCCCGTTTCGAATTTGCGCAAACTTGGCCCCGCTTGTTGGGCGTTAATTTAGTCTTGACATTGTTGCTATGTCCGCAGGTATGACAAAGACGTCTGCTTGAGACTCTGGGACAGATTAATCTAATGTTCGTCATGCGCACAGATACACCACGTATCGTCCCTCTGACTTGTCATGGCCACTCGCGGCCGATAACACATTTGAGCTTTTCCTCCATCGTGGACGATGATCAGTACTACCTGATATCGGCTTGTAAAGGTAAGACTCCACACGCCCATGTTCATCTGTCTCTGACATTTACCAGACAACAATCCCATGCTCCGAGATGGCATGACAGGCGATTGGTATGGATGTCTGAGGATTACAAGTTGCTCTGCTGACCTCGGGAACAGGATAGGAACATTCATTGGACACAAAGGCGCTGTTTGGTCGTCAAGATTGTCTTCCGATGCTAGGATCGCCGCCACTGGATCCGCAGACTTTAGCGCGTGAGCTCTGAACAGTACATATTTTGGTTGTTTTGCCCTGACAATATACAGGAGAATCTGGGATCCCCAGACTGGAGAGTGTTTGTACGTCTTGACTCATAACCACATCGTTCGCGCCGTTTCATTTCCAATTCAGACGAATCCGCAATGTGTCGCTACCGGTGCGCAAGATAAGACCCTCAAAATCTTCGATCTCAGTCGCGGGGGCAGCGCTGCTTCACCCGACCAGGTTAATGGGGCCTCTCCAGTCACCGCAACGACCACTTCCGAGGGGCATGAGATTGGAGCGGGTCAACATGGTGGTAGCATCAAATCGATTGTGTGGAATGTTGACTACAATATTCTCACCACGGCTTGCGAAGACAAAACTATTCGTTGGTGGGACTTGAGAGTTCAGCGCATGATCGCCAGTGTCAAGACAGAGCGGGACATTACTTCGTGTGAGCTGTCCACCAACAAAGCAGAAGACAGTAATCCTGGAATTTTGAGTGTGGCAGCAGGCCAGTCCTGTCTCTTTTTCGACGCTGGCAGACCTGGAGAGCTTATCAAGCAAGTCAACTTCGACCACGAGGTTGCCAGTGTGGCCATCAACCCTGCAACTGGACGCTTTGTGACTGGTGGGGGCAAGGATACATGGGTCCGTGTCTGGGACTTTGCGCAGGGAAAAGAACTTGGTGAGCTTCAGCTGTCTTGGTATCCCGTGCTTAATCTAATCTTATCGCAGAGGTCCTCAAAGGCCATCACGGACCAATTTGGTCAACCGCGTTCTCCCCTGACGGCAAGATCTATGCGACCGGAAGCGAAGACGGAACAATCAAGCTGTGGAAGGCTTGTAAAGAACCATATGGTCTTTGGCGCTGAGCCCAACGCAACCGCACCACCGAAAGTTGGCTCCGGCGCAAACTACGTACTTTCGAAACTGTGCGAAATACTCGGCTATCCAACTCCCGAAATAACACGATACTCACCATGTCACATATACTGCTGGTGCTCAAACACCTAGCCGGTAAAGAGATGAGAAATGCGGTGTCCATATGGGAGTTCTGTCCAGGATATTTAATCTACAACCATGACAAAAGGGACAGTGGTTGGGCGGAATGACATAACTGAAGCGGACTGACTACGGGTGATGTTCAGGCACCAAGAAGAGTTGGTGGAGTGGAAGTACGTGCTATTGGGTATTTGGGGCACTTCGTTGGGTGTGTCCAAAACCCGGAACAATATCAGCAAACAACGAGCTTCCATCCCCAGAGCCGTGACCATTCAGGGACCAAAGGCTTGGGCCAGTGGTGGGGGTGATAGAAAGCTTGAACGCAGCTCAAAGTAGTGGGTAGGAGGTAGATTACTCGCATAAGACTAGAAACAACGATGAGCACATTCTCCCGAACTTCCTCTTGTCCCACATATTATTATGTACAGATGCAGATTCTGATACTGGTTGAAGAAGTGTCCTGGTCATAAGGGGAAAGGATGCTCACGATGCTGCAGCTCCTTGGGGGGGCCAGTGGTGATTGCGGGGGTCTTGGTGCCAATCACAGGGACAGCCGAAGCCGATATCTCACACCGACATCTGCCAATCCCTCTAGGTACCATTGTTGACTCCGTAGCGGCCAGTAGCCACCAAGAAGGCCATTGACCCGGGGTGCCGGGGGGAGGGAAAAGAGAGGCTGGTGAGGCTCCCAAGGTCTCCCAAGGGCTCCCAAGAAAGCTGTCGGTAAGTAGCTGCAGCCATCCAATCCCCACCATCCAATGCCCTGCACCACATATTCCCTTATATCACTCCACCACTTCCATTCTGGTCTTTTTTCCCTCGCACTGTTGGCTTCTGACCGTCTGTCTGGCATTCGGGCTTAGCGAGGCAACTTGTCTGCACGCCGCGTGTGCCCTCAACCAGACCTGTCATTCGCTTGATTCACTCCCCTTCCGGTCCTCCCTCTCCTCCGTGGTCAACACACTCCTCGCATTGGCTGCGCTGGTCGCTCGCCCTCATCACCCGCCCGCATATTGTTTTCCTCGGATTGATATACCCCCGCCTTGTCATTGGCATCGACCAGTCTTTCGTTCTCCGGACCAGGAGACCACGGTCTCGAGCTCAGTTTCCTATTCGAACTTTCAGCTTGGTGCATGTCCACACCGCTGGCTCACAGGAAGATGGATCGAATGAGTGTACCAGATCAAGAGAAACTCGAACAAATAAGCCACCTGACCATGGAACACCACCAACACAGTCAGTCGCCGTCTCAGAAGACGGCCTGGCCGAGATGGGAGCGCAAGGGCAAGGAGAAAAGCACCATCGCCTGTGCATGTACTTGGGTCGTGGATCACCAGATCAGTGAGAGCGTCCGCAATAAAAGAATGCCATAAAGCTTGCCATACTGATCTCTACGTTGACAGGCATATCCGTCAACCTCATATCTATGCTCTTCTTTGTACACATCCTCTTCCCCTCAGCCAGACATCATACCCAGAAGTTCTTCCGCATCTCCTATCACAACCCGGCGACCGGAAATTTTGCCCTGGGTTGGGACGACATATTCTTTGTATTTTACTGGATCATCGTCTTCACCGGCCTGCGCTGTGCTGTCATGGACTATCTCCTTAGCCCTCTGGCTGCTTCTCTCGGTATTCGGAAACGGAAGCCAAAGGTACGATTCGCGGAACAGGCCTGGATTCTCTGCTACTACACTCTCTCATGGTGTACGGGCATGTACATCATGTACAACTCCGACTATTGGCTCGATCTCCGCGCTCTTTGGAGGACGTGGCCTGACCGCGAAATGAAGGGCATGGAGAAGTGGTACTATCTGGTCCAATTCGGCTTTTGGCTGCAACAGATAGTGGTGGTGAACATTGAAGAGCGTCGGAAGGACCACTGGCAGATGTTCAGCCATCATATTGTGACCTGCTCACTAATCTTCACGTCATACGGTTATCACCAATATCGTGTCGGAACCCTGTTTCTCTGTCTCATGGACTTTGCGGATATCGTCCTCCCACTGGCCAAGGTTCTCAAATATCTCCATTTCGAGCTTGCGTGTGACATTGCCTTTGGGTTTTTCATGGTTTCCTGGCTGATTGCCAGGCATGTTCTATACATGACTGTCTGGTACAGCATCTACGCCCACATTCCGGAGGAAATTCAATACGGATGTTATAGGGGAAGCGTGCAGGATCTTGAGGGTCCGATCCCTGCACCCAACGACTGGGACCATCTAATCCAACCATTCAAGAACCCGGTTGGACTCGTCTGCTGGAATAACAGCATCAAGTGGACGTTCTTGTCCATGCTTTTTGCTCTCCAGGTGATATTGCTCATTTGGTTCGGCATGATCGTCCGGGTTGCCTATAAGGTGATCACTGGTAGAGGGGCAGAAGATGTGCGTTCGGACGATGAAGACGAGGATGAGGACGAGGAAGTGTCGGATGAGAAGTCGCCGAGGGACTATATCGACAAAATGAAATTTTGCGTGGATCCCCAGGAACAATATCTGGAAACAGAGATTCTCAGCACGGATCCCAACTTTTCTCTTTCAAAGACTTCTAGACAACGGACAAAATCACGATCAAAGTCCAAATCCACATCACCTGCGTCGTCGGCGGGTGGCAGACGTTCGACACCGGAGACGTCCAGTGCGGGTTCCAGCAGTGGTGGAAGGAGGAAACAGAAGCATGAAGCTGCACATTCCTCCAGCGTCAACCTGCTTGGGGCAAGCAGTGATCGAAAGGAATTGCTCGGCCGCATTGGCTGTGATAAAGGGTCTGCGTCGGAGTGATCAAGAATTTGTTTCGGAAATGGTAATGATGACAGACAAACGCACTTGAAGAATGTGTACACGAGCCACCTTTATGGTCAAGTGCTGGCTATTTTTGGGTTCCATCCACCGACTATCTGTGTCTCCAGAGACTTTGCTGTGTTTTTTTGGTACCTGGTAATTCGACACAGGGCACCAGAACCTAGAAAGATCGTGTTAGAACTCCGGTGCAGCCAGCAGGGGTCTCCTTTGCAGCAACGCCGACCAGCAAGAGCGCGAACGCGATACATTGGCGGCGGGGAGGTGGTCGGACCAAAAGTCGATACCAATATCGACACACCACACACATACACGCACGACAGGAGAAGAACCCAGCGAAGCGAGGCGGACACCATACGGATTGTACTCGGCACTGCACTGTACTGTCCTCGCGATGTCGCTGTCCTCGGTACATCCAGAGAATTACTCGCAGGTCAAGGTATGTGGGCCAGCTGTGCATACAAAGTACGGCGCCGGAAGTGTTTCTTTGAGAGACCATACGAGGTGCAAACAAAATAGACGGGCTGGCTTGCTTGCTAACACACACTGCCTGACCGTCCACCACGCCGATACACCTAGGTATCTACCTACCTACCAACCCTAGATAGACAGAGAGATAGATAGCTACCCACCTATGTACCTATGTACATGCAGTACATACATAGATGGACGAATCCTATGACGCCGTAACGAGTCGACATGAAAGATTTCAATTCCTGTTCGCTTATCCTAAGATGTTCAAACGAAGGAAAGAATATGCGTCAAGCAAGCGTATATATCTCGACTGAATCAGTGACACTGAACCACCACGGAACACAGAGTTTGACTCTGTTGGTTCTATCCCAGAAACGGTCTTGGATTTGACTCTATCTGCCGTGCGACGATCCTAGAGATACAGGTTCCTTGTCCTCCGCTCCTATTCCTCTGCCTTCTGCTTTGCTTTCGGGCTCTCCTTCGACACAGTCCACAACTTCCGCATCAAATGCTGTAGTTTTACAAATATAGACCCTCGGGCTCGCCCTCGTTCTTCGTCTTCATTACACTGTCCCTTGCGCTCCGGAAGTCGGCCATGTTGACTCTCATTCTCCTCTCTCTCAGAGCCCTCAGCCCAGCTTCGGAGCAGATAGCCTTGATATCGGCACCACTCAAGTCATCCTTCTGGGCAATGAACTCGTCGAGATCCACATCTTCGGCAAGTGACATCTTACTCGTGTGGAGGGTGAAGATCTTCTTCTTGGTGGCGGTATCAGGGTTCTCGAAGAGAATTTTGCGATCGATACGGCCGGGTCGGATCAAGGCCGGATCCAAGGTCTCAATCTTGTTGGTCGCCATGATCACTTTCACATCGCCGCGGTCGTCGAACCCATCAAGCTGGTTGAGCAGTTCCAACATGGTACGCTGAATCTCCCGCTCACCTCCGGATGTTGATTCATAACGTTTCGTGCCGATGGCGTCGATTTCGTCAATGAACACAATCGAAGGCGCGTTTTCAGCGGCAACCTGGAACAACTGACGCACTAGTCGGGGACCATCACCAAGGTATTTCTGAATCAACTCGGAGCCCACAATGCGGAGGAAGGTGGCCGAAGTTTGGTTTGCGACGGCTTTGGCGAGAAGAGTCTTGCCTGTGCCGGGGGCACCGTAGAGAATAACACCCTTCGGAGGTTTTATACCCATCTCTTCGTACAACTCTGGATGCAGTAAGGGGAGCTCAACGGCTTCCCGCACCTCTTGTATCTGGGATTCCAATCCACCAATATCAGCGTAGGATTCTGTAGGTGCTTTATCCAGTTTCATTACGGATACCAAAGGGTCGGCATCATCGGTAAGTACACCGACGACAGAGACCGACTTGTGATGAAGCAGGATCGAGGCGCCGGGCTCGAGAAGATCCTTGTCGACGAACGACATGATAGAGACGTAGTACTCGGGGCCAGTGGCGGAGGAGACAATAGCGTGGTCGTCATCAATCAGTTCTTCCAGATTGCCGACTCCCATCGGACTACCTCGCATGTCGTCGACCTTACTTCTTTCATCTGAATTGCGATCGAGGAGTTCGCCGTCTGTAGCAGCAGCAGGAGCTTGTGTCTGAGCAGCTTTTGTTTTCCGGATCTGTTCTTGGTTTTCGACATATTCTTCTTCTAGTAAGAGATGGTCATGGACTCTTTGCATTCGAAGATATCGTAGCTTGCAACGGGCGGTTGGGTAAATGGTGGGCAACTTTGCGGCAGCACTTGGGCCTGCTTGCTTGCGCTTCTTGCGGCCGATTCTAGTGGTGGGCTGCGGAGGAGGTTCATACTTGGGCTTATCCTTCTGAGAAGAGTGTCAGTGAGTTGCCTTGGACCTCTGAACCTGTTTTACCTTCTTGTCCTTGTCATCTTTCCCTCCTTGACCAGGACCACCTCCCTGCTGTGATGATTGCTGGTTCCCCTACAGGATGTTAGCAGAGCAATAGACAAGGGTCGTTAAGGCATTCGTTCTCACCATAGCGCAAACGATGAGAGAGGATGTCAGAGGACTGTGATACCCCTGTAAAGAGTTGTTGAAGAGCGAGAGAGTTGAGATGGGGAGTGGCTAGATGAGACCGAACAGTTGATTACAGCAACTCGGGACGGATGCGTGACGATGCCTCGTCGCGCCTGTTCTGGTGCCAAGGCGTGGCTAGTGTAGCAGTGGCTGAAGAAATCGTGGCTGATCTCGCCGATTCGCCGATGAGGAGAGGAGGACTTTCTCCGATTCCCATCAGCTGCCTCATGCTTATGAAAGTGAGGCTGCGCTCCATCTCTTCGTAGGCCACAGACCAGGCAACACGTCCACGGTGGCTGTGTGACACACCAACCAGCTCTTCTTGCTGTATTGTTAACTGTCATCTTAGCATCTCGACTCATCGGCTGAGACTGTTCAGAGTTCGCATCCTCAGTCCACTCTACTACGGACTGCCACCCCTCCCACTCATCCACCCACAATCTACTTGTATTCGACGTGATTCTAGCTCACAGCCTCGTTCGTTCCTGTCCCTCTCTAAGCACTCCACAATATTCGATCTTCTTGAGCACCTTCTTCATACCTTCGCCAAAGTCTATCAGCCTTATCTCGCACCTCTCCATCTGACCCAGCACCGTCCCATAGAACACGACCCTCAGTCGCAACGGCCCGCCGCTTGTCCCTTCTCTTTTCTCGCTCTAGACGAACACAATGGCAGGTCACAAGGCAAGAAGGATAGCCAAAGATCTGGCGGACATTCGTGCGGACTCAACCTCTCAAATCTTTGCTGAGCCTATTGGGGATAGCATCACAGATTTGAGAGGATCGTTCAAAGGCCCTTCAGGGACACCGTACGAGGGTGGTACATACGAGGTCTCGATCAAGATACCTAATGAATACCCATTCAAGCCGCCAGTTATGAAGTTTGTGACAAGGATCTGGCACCCGAATATTTCCAGTCAGACTGTATGTTCCTCCACTCAACTGGCCACTCCTGGGTGACTGACAGATTCTGCAGGGCGCCATTTGTCTAGACACGCTAAGCACAGGATGGTCTCCCGTTCTAACGATCAAATCTGCCATGATCTCATTGCAGTCGTTGCTTAGCTCCCCAGAGCCCAAAGATCCCCAAGACGCGGTGGTTGCGAACCAGCTCATCAAGAACCCCAAAGAATTCGAGAGACAGGCACGAGAATGGGCGGTGAAATATGCCGGGGCTCCCAGGGCTTTCATCGGTGAAAGTAGCGGAGGGGCTACTGACAAGGACATCGAGGCGGCCGAGAAGGAAAGTCAGGAGAGAGAAGCCCAAGCCAACATTGCCGTATACGACGGCTACAACAAAGACCTAATTGACCGGTTTGTCATGATGGGATTTGATGTGGAGCGCGTAGTGGAGGCATTCAATTACGTGGGCATTGATAGAAACGGTGGCCAGGACTATGAATTGGAAGAGGCGTACATGGGCGACATCACGGCCAGACTATTGGGCGAGCCTTAGATGCGCTGATATACCTCAGAGCTACCTGGTTGTTCTATGCATAAAAAGCGCTGGTGTTGATATGGTAGGGTTCGACGGCCACCTAGACGGTGGTTTCGGCAGGATGTACATCACGAGAATTATGAACCATATGCTGCCTTTGATATTAAAAAGAAAAAGCTATTGCTGGGGTGAGCATCATCTGCAAGGTCTGACGCTGTTTCAGCAACTCTTCACAATGTATTTAAGTGCTCCATGTGACGAAGGAGACGATGAGACTGCGTCTAGAATACAACATTGCTTTCGTTGATATGATTGGGGGAATTCTCCAAAATGAAGCAGGCTGAAACTTCACACTCGACCGTCCTTGTTCTGTGTCTCGACTCTCCACATACTACTCGGTACATCTCACTTCATAGACCACCCACAACTGGTAGATGATTCTCAAGCGAGTGAGATCCAACATTTTGAACCGATGATCGCATAGCATGTCAAATGATCACATGACGCCATGATTGAAGACGACGTCTACCGAGCCTCGTCACAGTACCGTTACTGGTCCTACACCAAGGAGTCTCTGGCTCGAATACGAGAGGAGACGAACAAACTCGCCTCTCAGCGGGTGAGAGCTGCTTTTCGGCGCGTACATGTTGCCAACGGGTCGTCAGAGAATGGAGACAATCACAACGATGACACTCGTGCGGATCATGTCGAGATCGAGACTCTGACAGTAGCCGAGGAGCTTAAGATTGTTGAATGGGGATGCTCTAAAATTATGGACATGGGTGAAGCCATGAATCCGAGAATACCTTCACATGTGGTGGTATGTTGATAGCTCTCTTTTCATGTCTCTCACTGTCGTCTGTCTGACGAATTTTGACTTGTTGCGTCCCCTCCTCCTATAAGCACACTACTCTCGGAATTTCAGCATGGGAGCCATGTCTCTGAATACGTTGCATCTAGGCTACAGCGATTCAGTACCTCCGCCGATTCTACCTCACAAACTCGCCAATGACATATCATCCAAAACAAATCATGATGTGTGCGCTGTATCTCGCCACCAAGGCCGACCACTTCTACATCTCGCTGTCACGTTTTGTCGCTGAACTTAACAATGTCAGTGAAGACGACGTGAAAGCCCCCGAATTCCTGCTCTTGCAAGGCCTAAGGTTCACGCTGGACGTGCGGCATCCAATGAAGGGTCTCCAGGGAGGACACGTCGAGATGAACGTCTTAGCAGAGGAAGGCAGATTGGGAAGCAGCATCACCAAGGCTAGTGGGAGCGAGAAACGAGTCGGCGTCGCCGCGGACAAAGCGAAGAAGCTTCTGGCTACAGCGGCACAAATGACAGATGCCTATTTCCTCTATACACCTAGCCAAATATGGCTTGCTGCGGTCATGATAGCTGATCGAGAGCTCGTGGAAGCGTACATCAGTGCCAAACTCGATGATCTGCCACTTCTGGCCAACGGCCCGGACGCCACCGCGGAACATTTCAAGCAAAAGTTAACGGCGACGATAGCTTCTTGTGCAACTCTTCTCGAGTCTTATCGAAGTTCCGACGACGACGCCGCCCAGCGCAAGGAAATGAGACGAATCGGCAAGAAATTGACCGTGTGTCAGAATCCGGAGAAGATGGACATCGTGGCAGTAGCACGGGCAAAGGCGGCAGCAAAGAGGGAGGGGGCCGAGGGAACAGATGCAGAAAAGGCTCTCAAGAAGCGCAAATTGGAGCGGGAGAGGCTGGAAAGGGATGGAGATGTGTTTGGACCTGAATTGAGGGATATCAAAGATTGAGATCAAGGAATGAGGAATGATACTGCTACTGAAGCTGCACTCCTCTGCTGTTATAGATGTGCAAGCTATAAGCCATGGGCGTATCTGCTTGCCCCGATGACTGCTTAGCGCTGCAAAAGACCCAGAGAGTTGGATATTTGATATATTCACCTTACCAGGATGCTTGGTATAGCGACATCAACTTGGACGACCAATATCCTTGAATCGAATTAATAAGACTCAAAGGAATAGGGAACAGACATTTCTGCTCATCGGTCTCGAATCGGAAATTTCAGCGCGCGCCTGTCCCGCTTTGACCATTGGGGAGTTTCTGGTGTTACATCGATGACATGATTTTTTTGGTTGATCTGCTACGGTTTGCGGATATATTTCCCTTTCAGTATTTTGACACGTGAAGGATCTCAACAATTGCGTATTGATTGCAAAAGCGAGACATTGATTGTCACGAACGAAGCATAGTATTTATAGTCACCTTCTTTGACAGTGCTCGCGGTATAGGTGACAGGAAAAATAAAATCATAGGAGCAGCTTTATACAAAAATGGCCGGAGGCAGATACAACGTCGGAATCATCGGATATGGCTTGAGCGCAAAAACCTTCCATATCCCCTTTGTGAACGCGGTGTCGGATTTCAATCTGTATGCCATCGTGCAGAGAAGCCCGAAGCCAGAGGACGATGCGAGCAAGGACTGGCCTAATATCAAGCCGTACAGATCGGTGGAGGAGATGCTGAAGGACGACCAGGTCCATGTCGTCGTCGTCACAACGGCGCCAGAGTCGCATCTTCAACTGGCAAAGGCGGCGCTTCTCGCGAACAAACATGGTATGTATTTTCTGTCCTCGGTGAGATTACATGGACTGATTGATGGGTTTTCAGTGGTTGTCGAAAAGCCCTTTACACCCACGTCGGCCGAAGCACAGGAACTCGTCGATCTGGCCAAATCCCAAAACAGGATCCTCACCGTCTACCAGAACCGACGATGGGATTCGGACTTCTTGACGTTGAAGAAGTACATTCAGGATGGCACGTTGGGACGTATAGTCGAATTCGAGACTCACTTCGATCGACATCGACCGGAGCCGCCCCCAGACAACTGGAAGGCCCACCATGCCCCCGGGACTGGTGCGGTCTATGATCTAGGGACTCATCTGATGGACCAGGTCGTCAGCTTGTTCGGCATGCCGGAGAAGGTCACCGGCTTCGTGGGGTCACAGCGAGAAGTGAACACCACCGGATTGGAGGACTCCTGTACGGTGCTGCTCCATTATGCGAGCCCGAAGATGCTGGTCACGGTCAAGGCGGGAGTCGTCAGTCCAGAGGTGAGTCAACTGAGGTACTGGGTTCGAGGAGACAAAGGCTCTTTCAAGAAGTTTCACCTCGATCCGCAAGAGGACCAGCTTCGGAAGCAAGGTCTGAAACCTGGGGACAAGGGCTATGGCATCGAGAGCGAGGACAAGTATGGGACCTTGAATCTGTACAGAGACGGCAAGATTTCCAGCGAGGTTGCTCCGACCGTAAAGCCTGCGACGTACACCGAGTACTACCGACGTCTCGCTGCCGCGCTCGATGGGAATGTTTCTCAGATCCCCGTGGCCCCTGAGCAGGCTGTGGGTGTCATAAGGCTTGTTGAACTCGCTCGGGAGAGTTCGCAGCAGGGGAGGACTTTGACTGTGTGAAGGATTGCCCTATCTGGCTCAAAGCCTCAGTAGAATTCGTGAAGGACGAGATAACTTCAACCGCAAGAGAAATATAATGCATATTCTTTTGGAAATTCCCTCCTTTCCACTAATATGTACTTGGTAACACTGCAAGGCTGCGAGGCTACGAGGCTGCGCCACGGTGAAGCATATCCCCGCACAGACTCTCTTTCCCGCACGAATATCTCCAATGGAGAAGTTTTGTCAAGGGAGTTACGCGCCATCCTTACCAGGTGCCTTGTCATAGAACGACGTACACCATCACTAGGTGCTAGGTCTGTACGAGGCTGTCTCTGGCGCCCTCGTCTTCCATGTCCAATGGATGCAACCGACTCCTTCGCGGCTCGGTTGGGTCCAGCCTGGTGTCTCCCTCCCTGAGACTTTGCACAGCTTGTTGCCAACAAGAGTTCTCTATCAGCCAGATCCTACGCCTGGAGAGATATAGAGTGGCAGAATCTAGATGCTCTTGCGAGCCCGGAGGCGAAGATGGACCTGGTGCCGCATCACCAGGCATCACCCTCGAACGTACCTTGAGAAGCACGAAAAATACTTCGCGCAACCTCCTCCCTAGTCGCCCTCTGACCAGGGCACATCATGTCTCAGGTCGGGATATTTCGCGCGATCTGAACATCCGCATTCAGCCCTTCCACACCCGCTCTGGCTCGCCACTCAGGAACTCTACCAGAGAATGCGGACCTACTCCGACTCTCCCCAGAAAGCCGCCGTCGCCATCACAGCCGAGTATTGCCCCCCCGCCACAACCCAACCTTTCGAAGCGAACAAGCGTCCGATACCCTCCTTATCTTGGCATGGGCTCGCTCACTGCGGACAAAACACGACCCGGCAAAAGTGCCAACTCCGAGATATCTTTGCCCAAAAGCCCGGTCCAAGAACGTGAGCAGGAGAAAGAGCGTCGAAGGAGAGAGGAGGCAAGACAGCTAGAATCCGCACGACAGGAGGAAGAGCAGAATCGAATGGAGCAGGAGGTTCTGAAAGCCAGAGCAGAGGAACAGCGGATACGGAAACAAGAAGCCCACCGAGCAAGAACGGAGATTATTGCGCGGAAGCGAGAGGAATGGATGCACAGATCTCGCAAAGCTCAAGACCTCAGCGAAAAGATCGATAATTTCGCCTTAAACGACAAGGCCAGCATCGATCGTTACCTGAAGCGCTATCGTTTGCTGGAAAGAGCAAAGCACCTGGAGTCCCAACTTACAGAGTGGTACAGCGAAGGGGGTCTCAATGAGCGAACTAGAGACATTGGCAACTCCATCTACTTTGATGTGAAGGAGGCGCTGAGCGATGAGAATCTCGCGCCGATCCTGCGAGAGCTCAATGATTCCGAGCGCTACTGGGCCTACTTGCGGAACCCAGACATTGTCAAAGATGAGAAGCCTGGGGCGTCCTTGCCGACGCGGGTCAGACTCCGATTGTACGAGATCTTGTGGCTCCGCAACCAAGTGATTGACACGGCTTGGGTGATTTCAATGACATTGCACGATCTCCGACAAATACGAAGGCTCAAGGCTCAAGTACTGTGCTCGGCGGAAATTTACGGCCACCACAAACTTACCTACCCGCTGCAGCTACTGGTCAATACGATAGGCCTGAACGCGGAGCGCATCATGGAGGACTACTTCCATCTGAGACGCATGTCGGGCCTTTTCTACAAGCCCTCGTCGCGGCGCTTGTTGAAGCTGTTTTACGAAAGCCCGTTTCTCTTCCATGGCGCGAAGCTGCGCTGGCTGAGCAGGATTGCGATTCGTGATGTGCGACAGAATCTTGAAGAACTTGCAGACACCGCCCTCCAGAGGGAGCTGTTTTCCAAACTGCGACCTCTGATTGCACACAATCGAGATTTCGTGGGCCTTCAGAGCTCTTACGCTGGACTGTTGACGCTGCTCAAAATCCCATCGAGATCACCGCCAGCTCGGTTGAAGATGAAGCTGGAAGAGGCATACGGCCATCTCTCCGACACTCAACGTGACGTTCTGCTTCTGACCGAGTTCGTTATGCTCTGGTCTGGTGTTCGCAAGATGTGTTCGGACAACCCAAACCTTGAAGGAGGCCGTCGTTTGCTGGCAGAGAGAAGTGATTCTGCCCCGACTGCTTTGTCTGTCGCTCGCTATAGTGCCGCCCAGCTTCGAGCTACTGTCAAGCACGGAGTACCTTGGCAGACTACTACTTCACTGTATCCTCTCGGTACGGCGATCCCAATCCACTACGTCCTTACGTACTCGGGGCTCCGGATGGTGTTGCCACGGTTCACTGGCTGCAAGGTCCTAGGCTTTGACACGATACAGACCGCCAAAACTCAGGGCACTCGTCTGGTCGAATTTCTGATTCTTGCAAATGACCACGAGGTTGCAATTATCCATATTGCATTGATGAACCAGTTGTCCCTCATCTCGAAGGAGCCCTTTGTTGATATCATGCAAGACGCTTCGATTTTGAAGGTCGGTGTTGACGTCGAAAACCAGAGGCAGTTGCTGGCGAGCGGTCCGTCGATTGAACTGGACGGCGCTGTCGAGCTCTGTGATCGTCTCAGCTATGTCGCCCCCTCTAGTGCGTTATCGTCCAAGGACCGGTCAGGGAGTATTCTGTCAGCAATGGCTTCCCAGGTTTTTGGCTGCTCTTTGCCGGCTATCGACCTTCCACGAGCGTTGCGAGATCTGCTCATAGGGACAGAATTTCGTGCCATTAGGAGAGTCGGATCAATCGAACCTCTTCAGTTTCTTCATTGTGGGTTACAGTTCTCCTCGAATTGGGATTTTGCTAACAAATAACTCCAGATCTCGCCTCGCGCGCCTATGCTGCACTGCAGCTGTACCGAGTGACTGCCAACAAGGAGACTAAAGCGGTATCCAGCTCGTCAGCTTACTCCCATGTTGATGGTCTTTCGCTGGGCCCTGTCTTGGTATACAGGCAATCAGGGGTGAACGATGACGGCTTGCCCAGACAACGATGGCTGCCTCGCCAACGACTGCTACATCTTGCCAGCATTGCAGAACACTGGGCTACATCAATCTTCTGGGCAAGAGTACACACAAAAGACTTCAAAAAGCTTTCGAGGCGAGAACAGAAGGTCAAAAGAGAAAAAGCCATCAGGAGGTTGACGGCCTATTGCTTGTTCACGACGTTCAACGAGAGACTAGATACAATTCAGCGGTATACAGGGATGCGCCTGGTCGCAACTGAAATTCTTACCATTGTTGACGAGGCAAAGCTTCCCTTACGCTCAAGGGATCTTGGATTACTCGACTTTTGGCGAAAGTGGAAGCGCGAGGAGAATCTCTCTCAGGACGAACTGCTTTCTGCAGATCTCGGTCATGGTCGTGGAGCCACCGCTTCTTCGGACTCGCCGAGCTGGGGATCCAGGCGGGAAACGCTGAGCCCAGTGCACCCGCCTCAGGACCATGCTATCAAGTCAACCGGCACACAGCAAGCTTCTGGATATCAAAGCGCAGCCCCCGCGGAGCAGTCGCTGCAGCGGCTGCCTCTGGGTTTACATAGATCACCACACGAAGTCGCAACTCGGGCACTACAAAAGAAAATTCGGGGCCCTTCAACAAAGTCAAATGTGCCACTCTCGCATACCACCAAGGCAGGGCCGTTCCCACTCTTTTCTAAGCCAGTACGAAGTGCTCCCTCCACAAAACCACGTCTACGCAGTGTAGACTTAGCTGCTGCCCCGGATTTGCAGATTTCAACTGGTACGCGAAGCAGTCTGACAGGAGGGCAAAGAAAGCAGCAGACGAAACTGGAATCTGGGGAAAGGAATGACTGGTCTTGAAAGCAAACGCACTATGGCGGAGGCGAAGTGTTGGAAAAAGCAGTGTATCCAAGGACGTCGGTGGGGGGAAAGATAATGACAAATTACTCACTTCAACATTGTGGCGAAAGACCAGTGGAACCGGTGGATCCGATGAGTGCAGACCGGTGCTGGCAATGGAACAGATCAAAAAGATGAAGAAAGGCCAAGTCATTGTGTCAAAGGCCACCGAAGCTGCACCGGGAGGCAAAGTGCCGAGGGATCGTCAGAGGCAAAGGCTTCAAGGGTGGGAATCACCCGAGACCCTCGTTGCCAAAGTTGTGACGAGAGCAAAGCTGGAGATAGGTTAGGTGAGAGGGAGAAGAGGTCGCTCTCGAAGGTGTTGCCATGTGCCATTCCCAGTCCTCTCTGGTATGTTTTGTCTCCCACCACCACGCCTTGGCTTCCAAGCTCGACAACGATGGTGGCGCCGTCTCTCCTTCGATCGAGATGCATGCCAGCAAATACCAAGTTGCACATTTTGCCGACCACCTTTGAGCTCGCTTGTGGAGAAGGGAACGATAAGTCGTGCTCGTAGCTCGGAGGGGACAAGCAATGCCGGCAACTTTCTGTTTCTCTTCTGCCCTTTTGCTCTTCTTCGCCGCGAGATTTCTCCCGAGGCCTGCCCCCCTTTTCCAATATGGTTTGCGCAAAAATGCTACCCAGACGCTAGGTCGATGGATCCAGCCAGGGCTGTTGATCCAGCAAGGCTAAGCCGTGTTCTAGACGTTGGACGTACAAAAAGCAGCGGGCAGAAAATCTCGTGTAGAGGCTTTTGTTCCAAGTCGGCAGCAGAGACACGAGCCGCATTCGCCTTGCCTTGTCGTGCGTGCTCCCATCACCGTCTTGGAACCTACCCTCCCCTACTCTCCTTTTAGTCACGATTTCTGAATCTGGCCAACATCTCTCGAGAGCGATTTGAAATGGCTTTTTGAGGTTTTAGGTTGAATCAGGGAATTTCGCCTGATCCGATAAATGATCTTCTTGGAGGCGGACGGATCTCGATGAAATTTCGAGCGAGCCGAGCGCGCGAGCAAGGAAGCGAGCCAAGAGATATAAGGAGCGAAGGTGGAGGGGAGAGGAGAGATAGAGAGGAGGAGGATATATGAGTGATATTCTGATCGGGATGGAAAGAGACTCTATCTGGATACGAGGATGTAGATACTTGTAGATCGAGGGATGGATGGCAAGGGGCCGGAAAAGGCAACGTGGGCCGGAAGAGGAAGAGAGGCCCGATCAAGAACTACCGTATCAACACAAATACTCGGGCCCTACCGTCCGTCCGTTTCCCATCCATTCCTCGTGCCATCCTTGGGAACGTACAAAGAGGGGGGAGGGGGGAGACGTACATAGGTCATAGGTCATAAGTTGCGAGGAACCGAGTGAGGTATTGTCCCCCTCTGATGGGCATTGGTTAGTAATCCCTCCCCATCCTCTTCCGCCCATGTTTCTTCGCGTCGCGCTGCTTGTAAACGCCGCCCCGAACCAAAACTTAGCGGCCCAGCGGGGCAGGTGTGGCCGAAAGCGGAACTAGCGCTGTTGGCTGCGCACTAGTCCGGAACAGGGCAATGTGGTCCAAATAGGAATGGTGTGGCGCACGGGTACGTACCGAGTTCTTTTAAGTACCGTGAGTGCCTGACCACTACTAGGTACTTTAGTAGGTATCACCCAGGTATGGATGTGGATTCTGCTTACACATCTATTATTTGCGCTGGTGTTTGTTAGCGTAGCGGTTTGTGTTGTTATTATTACTACAAGGTACGTTCAAGGTACCTAGGTACCTACCTACCTACCTACCTCTCTAGGGCTTTTGATGGGTATCCCTCTCCAACTACCACTAGTTCTTTCATTACCACCGAGCCACCACTACCACCACCGGCGGCGGGCGGCGTAAACTATATCATGCCATGCCATGCCATGTCATATCCAGTGAGGTGATATCCCTCCCCCATCAGCGAAGAGAAACATCGTCGTTAGAGTTAGCACGCCTTCCTCGGCCGGTTTAGCTTCGTGCCGAAGAATATTCTGGATCTACTGGAAATACTTCTGTAGAAGTACACACCACTTACTTTTCAGAGTCCTCGTACCGAGTAAAGGGTACTCTGTGTACAGTTCTCTCAATAACAGCATTAGCGTCGTCTACGGTAATTTCCGTGAATTCCGGATCAGCCTCGCGCGCGCCAAAAAATCCCAGACAGATGGACAAGGACGGATTGTCCCCGTGGGCTCCGCTTCTTCGTTCATCCGCTCCTTCGCTCCCTCTCTACTCGTAGGGAATAATTCCCGAGCCAGAGAAAAATTACGAGCAGTCGAGATGTCCCTGATGCCCAACCCTCCCATTCGGAATCGCTGTGGTGTCGTGGTGTAGGACGGTGCTACGGATCTAGCTCGACTGCAAACAGACTCGGCTCGGAGAATTCACGAAGCGGCCTACCATATCTACCTACTTACCGAGCACAAGGACATACATACATTCACACACCCAAACATAACATTACCTAGTACATAGCATAGCATGGCATAGCATATCATATCACATCTGACACATCTGACACATCTGACGCACTCGTAGTTTGCAGCTTGCACCGCGCAACATCTACTCGCTACATGTACGAGGTAATCGGCGAACATTGCCAGGATGCCAGGGTACGTGCACCCAGAACCGGTTAGCCCCTCCTAGCCCCTCCGACAAGGGTACGTATGCCTGAAAAAGGCATGGTCATGACCCCGTTTCCGCGAGGCACTCGTATCGTAGCAACCCTGGCGTCTCTCCGTGCCTGCGTGCCTGGATCATGGCTCAAGTGCCATGTGGTGCCGTCCATGGACCAAATGGGAATATGTGCACCGTTTGGGACTTCAGACAATGCTTCGTGTGTGAGAAATGTGCAAGAACCCATTCCATCTGATAGACAATGCTGCTCTTACTATCCAATCACTTGCAAACGCACAAAGCCTTGGGGGCCACCAGTCCTATACCGCTACAAGAACCATTGCAGTCAATCATGCTGTAACACTCGTCATGAACCAAGAAACAATGTCGCCTAATGTTTTCCAGAACTAACATCATGACCGACCCCATCTCCGCCAGAAACGTCCTTCCCTTTTGCCCATGCCCCGGCGTCCTTGCCTCCCTGACTCCTCTCGCCTCGCAACCCGCCAATAGTACACAGGTATCCCGCTGACCACAAATACAATCACAATTATCGTCTGGACAGGCTGCGCCACGACAGCCCGGCTGACCAGGAACAAAGACACGCAGCAGAAGATGATAGGCGTGGTAATAAAGGTACGATAGGGTCGCTCCAGTCTAGGCTCGCGTATTCGTAGAACAATAAGCCCGAGTACTGTCAAGAAGTAGAACGTGTATCCGGCGACGCCGTAGAATGTAAGTAGTGTTTCAAACTCGCCCAGGATGATGTAAATCATGCAGAGGAGCATATTCAGCAACATTGCGTTGACAGGCGTATATCCCAAGCCGATGGACTCGTCCCCAAAGAGGCGGGCGAGGCTCTTCGAGAACCATGATCTGTTGCGGGTGTTGATCAACGATACCGGCGTCTCCGGTCCAGATGAGGTCCCCAGCCCGATCTTCCCAAACATGGAAGGGAGGTATCCCTCTCGTCCAGCCACGTAGACCAAGCGTCCAGAGGTGAAAGTCGTGGCATTCAGTGCTCCAAAGCAAGACGCGCCCACAATCAAGGCCAGGATGAGTGCCCCAATGGGTCCAAAGACTTTGCTTCCAAATTGAACGGCAACAGTGTTGGATTTGTTGATAGTCTCCAAAGGTAGGACAAAGATGTATGCGACGTTGGCAAGAAGATAACACACAATAACAGAAGGCATGGCCGTATGAAGTACCCTCGGTAGATCGCGAGAGGGGTTCTTAAACTCGCCAGTAACGTAGTTCGTATTGTCCCATCCGTCGAACGCCCACAGCCCAGCGTAGAGTGCCACGGCCCAACTAGAAATGTCTGTCGACGTGTTTTCAAACCAGTTGTGGTCGCGCCAGTCTTTGTTGGCGGGCCCGTTGAAGGAGAGGCCAGTTGCCGCTACGATGATACCGATGATGGTCACTGCCACGAGTGCGACGAATTTGAAAAACATAAACAAATCACCCAGCCGGGCAGCAAAGCGTGTCGATACGCAGTTAAAGAGGGTGACAAGCATAAGCGCGGCCAGGGCAGGGATTTTGTTGATCCATGGATTGATATCCTCGACCTCTGCACCGATGGCCGCACGGACGACATACTCGCCGAATATGATGGCGATGATGGCTGCGCTGCCGGGTTTGAGCACAAGAATCGCGGACCAAGTGAATAGGAAGCCCACCACCTCACCAAAGATCTTGGCTAGATAGACCTGCGCACCTCCATTGAGTGGTATCGCACCTCCCAGCTCGGCATACGAGGCTGCGCCCGTCCACGCCAACAGGCCAGAAATTGTCCACACAAGCAGTGCTGCACCCGGAGACCCCACGTGTGAATTCACCTGTGCCGGCGAAGAAAAGATCCCCGAACCTATGATCAATCCGACCACCAGCGAGAGCCCGTTGAGGTACGTCAAGGTCTTGTTTTTTTCTAGATTTTGTAACGCCCCACGTCTTTCTAGCGATAGTGACACAGCTGACGGATTTCCTAGAGCGGTGTATCCTCCTCCCGCAGTCGAAGAAAGTGGAAACAGGGCAGGTGTAAAGTCAAAGGCGGATGAAACGGAGTAGGAACGTCCATGAGCGTTGGGACGAGCGGATGCTGGGTTCGCACTGTCCAGAGGATCCTCATTCTCGAGGGAGAGTCGTCGGGAGGAGGAAATGCCGGAGCGCGAGGACTCTTCGGACGTGGGTAGCTCATCGTGGTCCGAGTCGGCCAGGGAGGCAAGTTCGAGAGAGTCTCGACTCGGGAAGTGCAGTGGCTTCTGGATTTCGGAGAAGCCAGGAGAGGGTGGTGACATGGTGCGTGGGTTGGCGTCGAGGCAAGCTCGAGGGTGTCTGGACAGGAATGACTAGCTGCCGGGAGTCATGATTCCAAATTGCAACTCGCGTGGACACTTCCTCTTCCACTGAACCTGCCGGTGTAGGTTGAGTGATATTGTTTAGTAGGGGCTGATAGTAGTCTGGGGGTGGATTGGAGAAGGCCAGGCTGGACGTTGGACTCTGCCAAGCCGCTAATGCAGAGCCAAGGGTTGATTGGCGGAGACGATATCGCCGCTTTAATCCAGCACAGCCGACAAAAATCAGACTCGCTTGCTGCGTGATGGACAAAGCTAAATCCTGGGCTCCATTATCTCAGCGACCCGCTGGCACGGTGAGCTTCGGGCGGATGCGATCGAATGGCGAATGGCGAAGAACGAGGAAAAATGCCCTTGCCGAACTTTGCAATTGCTTGCCTTGATATCCTACCGATGGCGGCCCCCGTCCTCAAACCGCCTTGTCGGGAGACATCGACGATGATGAACTTGCGCGACTCGCCTCCCGTGGAGAAAGTCGCAGCCTCCACGTCTTGCGCCCTGCTCTTGATCGAGGTGTTCGCCAGGCTCACCACGCCACGATTGGTGCATCAACCTGGGTTCTGGTCCCGTATCAGACGTCAAGCCAAGGCGTGCCGGGAGGCGAACAGGTTTCCTTGCATCGGCGGGCTAGAGTCAGCGAGATAGTTTGGTTGTGGTGCTTTCACTCCCCTCCTGACCACTCTCGCTCGTTCACAACCATCCTGAATAGCTCACACAGGGTTCCGACTCACCGTTTAAGAAGACGAGCACCGCCGTTCTTGCCACCTCAAAAATACAACACGGCCCTAGTCAGAGAAGTGCAGACGTATATCAGAGTTGAGAGAATAGAAAACAGAGTGGACTCGGTGGAGAGACGCGACTTCTTATGGCCATTTGAAGCATAAGACGGAATTGCCGGGCCACCACTGATCGTCTGCCGCCCGCCTGCACCCTCCCCAGGCACCTAACGCTATCCCACGCCGTCAGAGTCTTGGGAGAGTTCTCCAATCGGAAAAGCACGACGGTGCCCCCTTTGCTCGTACAACATCAGTCCTGCAGGCCCTCAGAGCAAGCTACAGGGGCATTAGCCACACGCGAGATGCCATAATCGAGTTCGCCTGCAGAGGATCGAACATTACCAAAGCGACGGTTCCACGCTGCACTACAGGCAGGTTCCCTTAGTCATATTTATGGGGGATATCAAGCCCTTCGTGTTCCTCACATTGGAGGAAACTGCCCGCGACAAAGTGGACTTTTGGCATCCTGGATGCTTTACGCTGCGGTACTTTGCTAACGGGCCTTCAGAAGCCTCTTCGGTACTGCCCTTATCACATTCCTACGAGTCTACTCCTCTATATCTACCTCACGGGGATAATTAATCGTTTATTTCTGCCACAAAAGAAATCTCACACCAAGACTGCCCTTACCCCCCCTCCAGCAGACCCGTGCCATGTCGCAACCAATTCATTTTGTGCATGAGACGAAGCCAGGGTCTTCATTGGATTCGAGCCAAGTACGTGCTCTCCGATCACACGTCCGGAAAGTCAATCTGGAGAGATCAAACCAGAAAAGCACTCGGCGGCTAGAGAATTTTCGTTCCTTGACCATTACAGATTTCTCAGAGGGAGGCAAAGTGAAAAGCGGCAAGCGAAAACAACCCCCGAGCGCGGATGCCTGTAACAGTCTTGAACCGGAAATTGAAAACCTTCCATCACGAGAAGGTGGCTCGCAACAGTGCCCCCTGAATCCCGGCGGTGCTGATACTCCCTCAACCGCCTTTCAATTCCTGTCGTCATCGGCAGGCGATGGTCCTCCGAGACGATGCACTTGTGCGAAGACTGGCTCGAAGCCAAGCACTCCCCAATTGCCGAGCTCGGGTCAGCTCCTAGTTGTTGGTGCTTCGGCCTCCACCGACGAATGCCATCCATACGCGGCGCATATTTCAAAAGCCATTGATCTCGACCCAACACGGATTGACTACCTTCTCAGGAGCTGTACGTGTCCTATCCCGCACCGTGAAAACCCGATGTTGATCCGGTTTAGGTGCCTTTCAAGTGGCGGCCGAACCACTACTTGTCTCAGGGCCTGTCGAGGGGGACTTGACGGCGCTTTCCCTATTTCCAGAGTGCTTGACTAACTCGGCATTTCTTTACGCCCTTCTCTATTCTATTCTTCACATCCATAACTCCTGTAACACAACAAACGAGTCGCTTCTACTCAAGACGAAAGCCATCGAATGCCTGAGAGAAGACTTGCAGAAGGACGATCCCAATATTCGAGCACTGTCAATTGGGACAATACTACTTCTTTCCTGTGTCGCGGTATGTCGAAGACGTTACGTCTGCACAGTGGAGGCTAATCGGACAATAGCATCATTGCGGTGACCTCGCTGAATCTTCAGCACACTCAGAAGGTCTTTATAAGCTTCTCGAGCATTGCCATGCAGATGGCACGCAACTACGGTCTGATGTACTGCACGCAGTTTTCTGGTTCGTCGAGCCCAAAGACGCAGTTCGGAGTGGGCTTATTGACCCTTCGTTGCAGGCAACACCTTCTAGGTACCGCGCTCGTGTGCACTCAACATCAATTCCAGCAACCAGATTTCCGAGGCCTTCTTCTCGGCCAAAGCGAAGAATTTCCTACTGCTTCACTGCCTACCCTACCACTTGGGTTTGTTCTACACGAAGATGTCATCAGCAGCGATGTCTTACTATGTATTCGCTACGTCCTTTACCTCCAAGAGCTCGTCGGGATAGGTACTACCAACCGGGAGAAGATTGAAGACCTACAAGCATCTATCCAGTCTCGACTTGTCTTCCACGAAGATAGTTGCAAGAAAATGGGCCAGATAGCTGAATGCTGCCGGTGGGCCATATATATTGTTTGTTACATGACAAGCACGCCAACATGGACTAGCGCGTTTGTGCCGCTCAGGCTGGCAGAGAAGCTCCTGGCACACCTCGCCAAGAGCTTGGGCACAGATCTGTGGCGCTATCGACGCGACTTGTTTCTGTGGTTGTTGCTCGTCGGCATGTCGGTGGGCAATGGTCGGAACTGTTTCGCCGTGGAGCTTGCCTCTCGGTACCAAGATTTCACCGACAAAGTAATTGAGGACGTGCAAAAGTGGGATGAACTGCGGGATGGAGCCAAGGCCCTCAACAACGTGGTGAAGCGGTTCATCTACGCTCAAGATTGGGTTGCCAAAAGACATCTGCTCCCCCGTTGGACGGATCTGGAGATGAGTGTGTTTCTGTGTGGTTCGGATGATGTTGACATTGAGATGAGAAACGAAGAGACCAATGCTCTTCTACAAGAGCTGGTGCCGGATACTAACCTTTTTGAGTGAGCCTGGGTACGGGATGACAAACCTTGCATGGCCAATATTCAGCCTTGCCGAGCAAACCAGTCAAGATTGTCGTTGGGGTTCGTTTCTTTCGCAAGTCGACCTACCAATGGTTTCCTCCAGCGCCTACTCTTTGGAAATGGTGCAGGCAGTTGATCATGCGGCGTGGGTTGTCACCTACAAGTGCTTTGCTCATGCGCTCGGATGATGAAGCTACATTTGCGCGTTATGCAGCACGCGTCAGTCCGGCTTTCAAATCAGACCCCTTTCTCGTTCGTCTGAGCTCGCAACGGCAACCAACGGTCCGTTTTCTTCGGCTATCAGCTTGGCTCATCACTTTATCAGCAGGCGCGTACTATTCAGGTGATCTGGAATTCTGGAGAATGGCGGACGACTTCGCGACTGGTAGCCTGACTCAGGTTGCTAGTTCTGAACTTGCTTACTAGGCATATTGAGCACTGTTTGTTCTAGCGTCCATCTTCGAGGTTGTTCTTCCCGGCCAATCCGACGTCTACACTTCAAGTTCCTCCACGAGGCTCCTACGAAGCGACGGGATTATCCAGGTTCGCAACTATCACGAGTTTTGGGGAGTTGTCGATCGGCGTTATTCACGATTCAGCGGCAGGTGTCGGGGAAAGAGGCGGTTCGGTATCATGAAATCGTACCACAAGCTGTATAGTTGAGGCCAGTCAAAGATTATTACTGCCGCAAGGCGATCGAGTTCCATGGTTAGCGTGGGTAAAGGGCCGAATCTGCGAGTGAAGGCACCTTATTTTCCTGCTATAACTATTTGAGTGTGCCTCTGGTCGTCCGACTTTGACACTCTTCGAGATTGACATTGGATTTTGATTCTTCCCCCGAGCAGCAGACGATCTCTGTCATTATGTACAAAAGTACCTGGTCCAGTGCCGTGACCTGCTCAGCACGGTGTACGACTTGTTGCGAGAGACATCAAGCCACGTACTGCAGAATGTGGAGACCCGCGCAACTACCTCGTACATGTATTCGCATTATGCTTTTGCTAGCCCCTTTGACGCGGGCTCTTTACTATAACAATACCTGAAGGATCACCTTTGTTTCTCCATGCGGCTTTTCAAATCGCCGGTCTGTAAACAGACAGAGCTTTATGCCGGCCCGATCCCGCCCACGTAAGCGACTGACTCCTTCGACGCTGGAGACCGGGGCGGACAGGGCACACGGTCTTTGTGGTCTTTGTGCAGGGTCCTTAACCTTATCCTTATCAGCCTCGTGGTCTACTATGTACTTTACTAATCACGTCCAAGAGAGAGGGATGAAAAGGACCCTATGCACTTTGTACCTAGGGAACATACCTAGTGTTGGGTAATGTTGGGTGACCCCCGTATCCCGTTACCGAAAGTACACTTTTCTCGTCTCTCCTGTTTCTGTGTTTTGTGTTGGTTTTGGGCATGAAGTACTGTATTTCCAGCCAGAAGCGCCTATCTCGTCATCTATCATTGATCATTTATTCATCATGGGTCATGGGTTATTTGGCCAATACCCAGGTATACCGTAGATACGCACTTTGTAGTATTTGGAGTTGTTTGGATCGACAAGTACGAGTTTAATCATGTTTTAGTAAGTACCCAAAGTACCGAGCACAAGTACGACCAAGACCCACGGTGCAAAAGAACCAAAAAAAAAAAAAAAAAGAGAAGGACCCATTACCATGCCACCCATGAATTATTCGCGAGTTCTGGTCTAAAATACAAGGAGGATCTTTTTGTTTGTTTGTTTGGTTTTTTTTTTTTGGTTCGCTGGGAGCGCTTTCTGGTTTCGGGAATGGCAGACTTTCCGCATCGGGTATGGGTCTTTCCCCTTTTAGTAGCCCCGCGCGCCCTTTTTCTGGCCCCTTTGTTTGTGGATCCCTTGTGCACCGAGTATGTACTCGGTACATAGGTACGTACCATAGCGTACCTCGCGCCTTAGCACCGACAATCTGGCTTCTGCTTCCACTTCGTACGAGGACGTGAGATGTCTATGTACTTTGTAATACAGGTAGGCGTCGAAGATACAAAGTCTCCTAGGTACTTACTTTACAAAGAGGATGGGGATGGTATGTTGTTTACGCGGTCTCGACAAGCCCATACGGCACTTGCACACAAAAGACGTCTGCATCATACGCCCAGTCCCCCTCCCCCCCCCCCCCCCCCTAGTCACTACCGTGCACAAAGGCCGTTGTGGACAGTGGGGTTGAGTGGAGTGATGGCGCTGTAGGCGCGTTACTCTGTATGTCCCTGTTTGCCTGTCCGATTTGGAAAGCCACAGGTACGAGTACAGCAAGGTGATGGGGCAAGTTGGGTCGTTGGGCTGTTGGGCTGACAGAGCTTGCATACCTGTACGGAGCAATATAGCCTGGTGCTGGTACAGTTCTAACAAAGTATCTGGTATGCAGGTAGGGAGATACGTACACACACGGGGACAAAAAAGAGCAAAGGTCTGCTGTATGTCCCGACGACCGGTGGAGAGCTGGACTGGCCGCTGAAAACGGTGGGCTTTCCTGCACCCACAGTCACACGGAGGGAGGACACGGCGCTTTGTCAATTGTTTCGGGGAATAACAATACCAATACCAACGCTAATACCAATACATCGATCGAGCAGCCATGGAATTCTTTTTTCCCTTCTTCCTTTTTCCGGCCTGTTTTCTCGATACAAAATGAGCGACAGACTATCCTGACATGATTGTTTCCAATGGATCGTACCCTGTGATGGTGGCATATCCCCCAACCCCCCGCTGTCATATCTCACATGCTGAAGACCGTCACAGGACCATCTGTGGTATTTGTCCAAAATAAGAAGGTCGTCACGGTTGTCCTGACCCGACCACCACCACAAATCACACAGCGCTACTCTGCACACCAAGAGTCTGTTCCCATGTCCGTTTGTTTGTTCTTCCAAACAGCTCGTTGTCAACCCTTCAGCACTTTTGCAGCTCGATCATTTCAATAAAACCAGCAAAAAGTATCGTGGCATCCCCGTCATCCGGCTCCCACTGGTCACACACGGCAAAGCAACCTCTCCCCAAGATAAAATCTCAACCGGTTCCTCGATCAAGGTTGACACGAACGCCTTTTGGTTTTCTTGGCAGTAGAGAACCGCCCCCATGCTAAGGGTCATTGATGTTGTCCATTCTTGCTGCATGCTTCTGAATGTTGATTGGTTGGGATGCAATCATGTCGAGGTTTCTGTTTCTTTCGGTGTTGTCAAAATCACCCGTGTGAGGCACAGTCAGGACCATTAAGCTGACCATCCCTCGATAACAGACATGGACAGAATATTGCACCTTCAAGACTGTTACGCCATCGCCACGTTGTTCGAGGCGGAAGCCGCAGCTTCCCAAACTCTCGAACTCAATCTGGACCTTGCCCTCGTTCTCAACCCATTGGAATTCGGTGTCCGACATGATGTCAAATTTTAGGGTTAGCGGGAAAACTGGGTTCTCGGTAACGACCGTTCTTGTCAGGGACGATTGCTGGCGGGGGTCATCCAAGTCCGTACCCTGGAGGACCACCCACTGTGTACCATGGGTATTAACGTGGCGGAAGCTGCTCGAGGTGTGAAGACGAGTGCCAAATGTCGCCCGGGCGACCTTTTTCTGGATAATCATTTGGCTTGCAAGAGACAAGAAATTGCCTTGGGCGACCGCCGGACTCTGGTCAAGGTCTTGAACCATCACCACCGTGGTTCCTTGTTGGCGGTAACGGTTTCCGAAGGCCTCTAGGACGTAGGGGGGGCGACTTCCCCAACCAGCCAGACAAATTGTGACAGATTGCACTCCGGGATTGTAGAGCCGAGCTTCTCGCACCTCCTCGTCCACAAGGCGAAAGATATTGTCTAGCCACATGTCGAACAGTCTGCGCAACATGAAATTTCGCAAAAAAAGACCGTCTTCCGTGAGCTTGAAGGTATCGCCATGAAGTTCTTTCGTTACCTTGAGGGCTCCGCAATGAGGCTGAATCCGAATGTCGTTCAGGTGAGTGCCGGTATCTCTCTTCTGGATTTCGAAGTCTGCCGCAAAGGCATCCAGCAGGTCGGACTCAGTTCCGGGGAATTCCGCCATATATTGGAGCAAGCCTTCTGGAACTTCCTGCCGCAAATGCTCTTTGAACAATTCATTGAGCTTGAGCGATCCATCAACAACGCTAAGTCCGAGGCTGGACCCAAGCATAACAGTTTCGTCGTTGATGTCGCTTGGGCGGACGAAGCAGATATCAGTTGTTCCACCGCCAATATCAACAATGATGGAAGCGCGTTGGCGTTCCACCTGATCCAGTCTGTCATTTTTGCCCTCACGTTCTGTGACGAGATGAAACAATCCGGCCGATTTTCCCTCGAAAAGGATGCAGGTGTTCTTGGGATATCCAGCCTTGTTCAACAACTGTTGGTAATTCCCCATGGGAGAATCATCAAGTCCAATTGATGGAACAGAAATGGCGACGTCGACACTTTCGTGAAACAGACTCGTTACGTCCTCCACTCCGATGCCATACGCTGCGGCACAGTGTCTCATAGTGAGATGCCAAAGGAACTCGAAGAACAAGGTGATCAAGTCCTCCATTGAGTTGACAGCGCAGAGTCTGAACTGGCCCGTGAGAGGATCTTGTGTATACATATCACTGGTCACGGCCTCGAACTGAATCTTGCGTAGAGCATCTTGGTGGCGGGCCTTGAGAGAATTGAGCATGTTCACCGTGAGCCGATCCGATGACTTCTCAAGATAGAGAGGTAGGAGCGACAACTTCATCAACGTGATCTCAGCAAGGACGCCATGAGGACGGTCAGCATCGAGGTTCTCCCCAAACTTCAGCACCAATCTCTTGCGCCCACCACTGGCAATATCTTCATGGACAACAGCGGTCGACGGCACTCTGTGGCGTGTCGTTTCATATGGATTGCAGACCACATTCCGGGCTACTTTGCGGGATTGCAATGGTTCCACACCGGCAACCTCGTCATAGCAAATGGAGGAAGTCGTGGTCCCAAAATCGATGGCAACTTTGAGGCGATGGGTGTCGGGCTGTATGAGGTTGCTCTGATGATTTTGGTTGAGGGGAAAGTGTTTGCGTCGGCTGATGAGGCTCTGCATATTCGATATGGAATATAGATGGGAAGAAGCAATGGTGAGATGTGAGGATCCTGGTGAGATAGAGGAAGCCCAAAGAAGGTTGAAAGGGTATCTGGTTGGAAGAGTATCTGGTTGGAAGAGTATCTGGTTGGAAGAGTATCTGGTTGGAAGAGTATCTGGTTGGAAGAGTATCTGGTTGGAAGAGTATCTGGTTGGAAGAGTATCTGGTTGGAAGAGTATCTGGTTGAAATGAAGAGAGAAGAACAAGAATTTATAGAGAATGAAGGCAAGGCTGTCAAGTGCCTTGTACAGGAGGCAGTAATGGCGGGTGGGAAGTGGGAAGTGAGAGACACTGACAAGTGACAATTGCAGTCTTCCACGATCTTCAAGTGAAGCCAGCAAACATGCTGTTTTGATTGAGACCAGACCTTTTGCCACTCTCAAATCACTTAATCAATCATTCTAGCAATCATTCAGTCACTGACTTCACTCAATCCGCCAGTGGATCAATTCAGACAAAGCAATCTGTCCGCTCCTGACTCACGCCATGCCCCGCTCACGGCCACTTTCTTTGTGTCGACCGCAGTTCCAGACAACCAAGATCGAAAAATACGTCCGCATGCAGAAACCCTTTCGGTGTAACGGCCGAGACATGGTCAGATAAAGCAAGCCGCAGCCCTCCCCTTGACTGACTTCTCCCTACGAACTTCACTTCTTTCGTCCATCTCCTCTCGTCTCGTACACCTCATCCACACATTCTCCCAGTATAAATCTACATAGCACTGCCCTCTCCGCAGCTCATCCTCGCTTCGCCCAACATGACAAAGAAGAGCGGTCCCCTGCAGTGGACTCCTGCAGCTGAAAAGCTCCTGCTGGAGTGGATAGAGCAGAATAAAGGACCGGATGGGACACTGCGACAAAATTTCGAACTCGCCCTTGACGAAATGGCCGCACATCTCCACGATCAGTTCTCCAGTACCCCTCAACTAGGCACTGTTGTCTTGAAACGCAGGATCAACGACAAATTGAGACGTATGTGGAACAAGTACAGATTGGCCAAGTATGAGACCACACCGTTCGCGGCCACCACGTTCTTCGACGAGGGTGTTGCAGCTCTGGATCATGAAAAACTTGGGCCCGGGTTTGCAGACCTCTTCTCGTCAGAGGAGCCACGAGACCTCGCTCAAAGTGCGGACAATAATCCTTGTCCGGCAATCAACCCGGGCGAAAAGCGAAAGGCTGAGGATCCAGTGAGCTCAAGCGACCCAAACGACTGCTCGCCATCGAAACGTGCAAAGTCGACGGATTCAGTCAGCTCCGCTAGGAGTGTGACGTCAACTTCCTCCAGTGACAGCTTGTTGCAGATCACGACGCAAGATGCTGATGAACCCGAGGCTGAAATCCCGCTATATGCCAGTGCTGTGCTGACTCCTGAGGTCCAACCAAATACCGTCCATGGTACTGCATCTCAGGCACAGATTCAGCCAGCAAGAGACATTCCCCTTGCGGAGCCTCAAGCATACCTGGAAACTGAAGACGCTACTTCTCCGCGTCCAGCAGATGCGGCAGTCAATCGATCACCTCTACCACAGAATCCACCTGGTCATAAGATTCTTGAGGCACTGGAGTTCTGGGAAGACCATCAGCCCAGGATGGCTGAGCTCCTGTATGAGCATACCCTTTTTACATGCAGTTCAAGAATCAAGTACATGATGGACAAAATCAGGGTATCGGCCGGTGGAGCTGCTGGGCCGTATCTCGGCAGCTTGGGGATGACTGAGCAAACGGTCCTCCTGGACCCCAGGATTATCTATCCAGTGCAACTCAAACGGCTGCTCGAGACCGTCGTCCCGACGCGTTATCGTCGTGACTTTGAGGCACTACAAAGAAGGACCAATACGGTTGACTGGGTCTCATTTAGTAGTTCACTGATCGGTGCAGCAGTCACATCATGGTGTCTGAATAGATCACCATGTTGGCAGGATTTCTTCTCTGACTCGTTGAAGCACATGTTTGAAGAGGTCCACGAAAAATGTGAGTGTGTATAGAATTCCTGACACTTTGATCGAGCGCCACTGACTTCTACAGGTCTTGCGCCAGTTGTGGCGGCCAATTTAAAAGAGAGGTTTTGGGCGAAATACGTGGACAGACACTTCCTGCCCCAAAATCAAACAAACGCTGAAAACATGGCTACCCAGATGGCTCAATATCTCGACATACTTCTACCCAAGTCGGAGAAGCACTTTCTACCGCGATATGTTACTGGTGTGTGGTGGTGTCAACCGACGGACCCTCTCACAGCCACTGATGGGGCAACCGTATCCGATTTCTTTCAAGAGCCTGTCGAGCGTGGGAGGCTCCGAGAAAACCTGACCGAGCTTTTCAAATTTGCCCTCGATTGGCGAATGGGAGAGTGCAAGAGTATCAACTCCTACTTTGATTTCCGGTTCCCATCTTTTGGAGACGCCTATTCGTTGGAGAGGAAAATACACTCCTGTGCAGGGGGGAAGGTCGAGGGCTATGTCTGTCTAGGTTTGACTCCAATCGTCAAGAGGCAGGTACGATTAAAGGTGCTAGGAGAAGTAACACCCTGGTCGGTGGTATGGCCTGCAGAAGTGATCACGGTTGGACCAGAGGTCTGGCAACCACCGACACGTTGACAGTGTCAACAGCGGGGCGCTGGGTTACTGGGGTTGGTGAATTCCGATTTCAATGGCGTTTGCGGTCGGGTTGATGCGCGGTGCAAGGAGGACAAGGTGGAAGTGAATGGCTGTAGGGAGTGATTCATCAAGATAAAGAGTTGTACGCAATGTAACCCGCCTGATATCACGGCCTTGCCATGTCCGCCACGTTTTCCCAGTATCTATTACTTCCTTCCTACTTACCTCCCAGTCTCCTCCAGCAAGCCTTTGTGGAGGACGGCTCCCTTCCCCGCCACCAACCCTTCTTAACAACAAAACACATATACAAGGAATTAATACCCAAAGAGCGTTTTCCCGATTAGGAAATTCAGACCTGCGGAATCTGGGGATTTGACCCCAAAAGGGAAAGCCAAGCCACTCACTCAGCCCACTTTCTTCACGTGGTTGGTCACTTTGGTGCCACACTTAATATGTAATAAACCGTTAATAAGAAAACTCAAAAAACTTTGCCCCAGGATTTTCTCTGACCCCACGTCGCTTGGCGTATGTTGTGTTGCGCATCCAAATTCGAGACTGATGCAGGATGGATAGATCCGGTAAGAAAGAGGGGAAGGGGAGGGGAGGCAAACAAGATAACCCCCCTCCACAAAAGCCCAGTGACTACGTTTCATGGAATGCGTATCCAATGATAACTACCCCAGGAGTGCGGATGTACACTGCGCGCGCGCGCGCGCCCGCGTGGGCGTTGATCACGATCCAAACTATGCACGCTGACGGAAAATGCGGACGGACCAGCCACGTCGGGAATGGTTTGGCACTGGCTGCCACTGGCCATACACCACTGGATAACTTATCAAACGCTGGTTTTGACAAAGTTCAACGATCGGTCCGTCCGAGCTGCGTGGCGCACTACACTGGTTGGACCGGGACTGGTCTGGGTCAGAGCAGACAGAACAGCAACATGGATTACGAATTATTGTCAGGGATCCTGCATTGGTGACGGAGAACAGCACAAAAAGTTTTGAAAAAAAAAAAAGGTTGAAAAGGGGATTGCTGCGCCCTCGATCTGTTGGATGGAATGGAAGCGGTTGCCCTCTCAGCTCAAACCTCTGAGAAACTCTCCTCGCGGGATTCGACCCCCAAAAACGCTTCCTGATACCTTTTCACATTTGTCAATATGCAAACAAGGGCACCTCGCAACGTCAACCTTCACCCGGACAACCACCTCCCAGATTCCCTGCAATCCGCCACGTTTGATGTCGTCGTCATCGGCTCAGGTCCCGTGGGCCGTCAACTGGCGTCCAAGACCGCCGCGGCGGGCCTCTCCTCGGTCGTCATCGAGGACGAGCTCTGGGGCGGCGAATGTCCCTACTGGGCGTGCATGCCCTCCAAGGCGATGCTGCGTCCTGGCGAGGCGATCGCCGGCGCCCGCCAGATTGGCGGTGCCAAGCAGCTGATTGCGGCTGATCGCCTCGTCGACGTCCAAGGCGTGTTCGAGCGACGGGACAAAGTCACAAACAAATGGGACGACGACTTTATCTTGAACCTGTCGTTGAAGCAGAAATGTTCCGTCGTGCGAGGCAAAGGGTCCATCGTCGGAGAGAAGAAGGTGCTGGTGAAGAATGCCAACGGCCAAGAAGCGACGTTGACCGCCATCCACGCCGTCATCGTCGCCACAGGCTCGGAACCGGTCATCCCCACGGACATCAAGGGTATTGATCAAATCGACTATTGGACTCCAAGAGAGGCCACCGCGGCAGATACGGTACCTGAGCATTTGATTATCGTGGGTTCGGGGGTCGTTGGCTGCGAGATGGCCACAGCCTTTTCCACTTTCGGCGCCAAGGTCACCATGGTCAGTGCCACGTCTGAAGTGCTGGGTCGATATGAGCCGGAAGCCGGGAAGCGTGTTCGAGAAGCATTGACTGCTCGTAATGTCGATTTTCACTTGTCGTCGAGAGTGGCCGAAGCATGGAAGGAAAGTGACGGCAAGATTTCAGTCAAGCTGGGCTCTGGAGAAATCGTCACGGGCTCTGCTCTCCTCATAGCCACCGGCAGAAAGCCTCGTACGGACAACATAGGCCTGGAAACCATCGGCTTGAGCAGTGCCCTGGCTGTTGATCAGAGCATGTGTGTTTCTTCCGTAGAAGGTAATTGGTTATTTGCAATTGGAGACGCAAACGGTCGGGCTCCATTGACACACATGGGTACTTATCAAGGCCGGATTGCCGCGGCGACCATCATTGCCCGAGCTGGAGGAGTCCACATCCATGAGCCCGAGGCCTGGAGCGAATTCGCCGCAACATCAGATGAGGTTGCCATTTCGCAAGTCGTCGTGACGGACCCGAACGTCGCCACGGTTGGTCTGACTTTGGCGGAAGCCTTGAAGAGGGGCATCAAGGCCGTGGAAGTTGCCGTGCCGTTTGATTTCCCCGGTGCCTGGGTCTATGCTGAATTCGACTATGACGGCTGGGCCCAATGGGTGGTGGATTCGGAGAGGAACGTGCTTGTCGGAGCGACGTTTGTCGGCAGAGAAGCGGGCGACCTCCTTCACGGGAGCACCGTTGCAATTGTCGGCCAAGTTCCTCTTGACCGTTTGAAGCATGCTGTTGCCAGCTTTCCCACCAGAAGTGAAATATATGGGTCGTTGTTGGAAAAGTGGTACCAGCTACGAAGGTAAAATCCACAAGGGCAGTTGGCCAGAGAATGAGAGATTGAATAATGGATTGTCTCCCTCCTTTTCTACTTGTGTATCTCGGGCGGTCGCGTTGCACCTCTCAGCTAAAGGCAAAGATCGACAGCTCAACACTCTCCAACCATATAAGGGCCTCTGAGAGTGGGAAGTGACACGTAAGAGTCCTGATACTTGACAGAGTTCTCTAAGTTGCTTGGTATCGCAGAACTCAAGTCGAACGAGAGTAAAGAGAACGTACAGGTGAAATGTGCTTGATCATTTACCATCACGGATCCCCGTCTTCATGACAACTGCCTAAGACGACAGACTCGAGCAGGATCAACTTCAACTTCGTATCACCGACCTAACGTCAACGTACTGCAAGTAAAATGGTAGAAGAATAGATAGTCCAAACGCCGTAGATGTCGTCGAACGCGCTGTGTGATTGCTGCATAATGTCCGAGCTCTGGTCGTCGAAGTTCTTGCCCATCGTTCTCCATCAATTAGCTCATAACAAAGCCATAATATGGAAGCTGACTGTTATTTTCATCAGTTGCTTGTGTCTCGTGCGGAATGGCAGGATATGTGCCGCTAATATACCAAAGTTCAGTGCTGTTAAAGGCGTCTCCCACGATCGGCAGATTCAACGGGTGGCGCAGGCTTTCGAAGATGCAGTGCTGTTGGCAAGAGTGGCTACGGCAACATTTAATCCGTGCGAGGAAATCTTCCTTCGCTACTTTCAGCCCCTGGAAGCGACATTCGTCAAACAGGTCTTCCAGATAATTGCAAACATGCCCCTCAACCAGGAGCTAGACGGCAAAAATGTGATTGAAGTGCTCTCGAGCTCCTCGATGGCTGAAGAACCACAGCCAAAATTCGATCAGTTGGAAATTGCATTCGGGAGCCATCCCGCTCTTCCAGAAAACAAGCAAGTGTCCCAAAAGGTGAAGGGGGAACCACCGCCGCGTTTGCCTTCATAGATCCTCGCGTCCTTGGTGATATTGCACTCGTGTCCATGTGCGACGAAGCTTTTGAGTATCCGTCACCCGAGGAAGTAGCGAATCCTCCAAGTTCAGTCAAAGCCCCAGAAGGCAACCCTGAGCCAGGCTACACTTGCGACGGCCTCGGTGATGACGACAGTGATTGGATGACCTCTCCAGGTGGCATTCTTTTGCACGAGCTCCTGCATTGGACCTTTCTCTTGGACGATATTACCGGGTTTTCGGATATAATTGATGAGAACGACGACGAGTTCCCACAAATAGTTGACTTTTGTGAGTGATTGTGTGAATATCACCCCCATATACACCTCGAGGCGATCGACACTTGACTAGACTGACATGATCATTCTTGACGTTGCTAATGTGGTCGATTCAGGGGGACCCGACCCACCCGATGGATATGGACCATTTCATGCAATGCAGCTCAGAAGTCAGGGCGCGTACGTTGCCATACAGAATGCCGACACGTATCGCTGCTATGCTCAGTCCAAATACTGGACTTGGAAGTGTGGAAAGTCGTTTGGACGGGCGCAGAGTGACGAAGATAATACTAGGAGAACTGGTATCCGGATCATTCGTGGTGATCTCGAAACAGGAGAAGAGTGAAGTCTGGGGACGTGACCAGTGAGAAGCATCTTGAGGGTTTTGGAGATTTTCATGTCACCCATTAGTTAATTGAATAGGCCTAGGGTAATGCACATCACGGATCTTGGATACTGATGGTTGTGGAAATATCATTCTGGAGCTGAAGACGCAGACGTGGTGAGAGAGTCGTCGCTAAAGGCAGCATGGGGATATTTTCATATTTAGCATAGACTCCTCGTGCCTGGAAAAGCAGCGAGTTATTGATTTACTTCTGGTCTTTGGCTAAACACCCTCTGAATATGCCCTCTACCGCAACATTTTCAATGCTGGCGAGATGCTCAAGAGAGGCGCCGAAAAACTTCGAGAGAGCCTTCAGGCCACTAAGGCCAGGCCCGTCGAGGCGATACACTTCGTCCCCTCCCGAAAACCCACCAAAGTCTCCTGATGCCCGAAACCACTCGCCCACCTTTCGCCGCCTCGCTATCGGAGTCGCACTGGGATCCGGCCTGTTCGCACTTTGGCAGGCATACCTTTACTCGGTGAAAGGCGACTCATTCGCCGCATACACGCTCCTCGCGAAAGAACCTGTCTCGTCGACCGCAAGCATATTCCACCTGGTACCCAAGCAACAAAACCACAACTACGAGCTCTACCAGGATGCGTGGAGGAGAGGTATCTGGAATGTGCAGTTCAAGCAGCCGCAGCTTCAGATAGTCAGGGCATACACACCACTGCCGCCGATCGATGAGAAGACCGCGCAAGAGAAGGGTGAAATCAGGTTCTTGATCCGACAGGATCCCTATGGCGAAGTGTCGAGTTATCTTCACAGATTGCGTTTGGGCGCAGACATCGAAATGCGCGGACCCAACTTGGAGTATGAACTAGGCCCAGAGGTGCGACAGGTGGTGTTCTTTGCGGGTGGCACGGGTATCGCGCCCGCTTTACAGGTGGCGCATGCCTTGTTTGAAGGGAATAAGCCTGCGGAAAGCGACGCGGGGAATAAGCAACGAAAGCTGCATATCTTATGGGCAAACCGGCTGCGTGAGGACTGCCTGGGCGGCATCAGTGATGACCCCCCCGCGGAACCACTGCCCCCCAAACCAACCTGGTCAGGCTTCTTTTCCAAGTCGAAACCGAAGCCACCACCTCCAGTTTCTGAGAAAAAGGGCGTCATCGTGCAAGAATTAGAGGCCCTGAAGCAAAAGTACCCCGGCCAAATCACGGTGGAGTACTTTGTCAACGCCGAGGACACGTGGATCGACGAGGACGCCGTCTTCCGAGCCCTGTCTAGGTTCGACGACAAGGACTTCTCAACCGGGTACGGCACCTCTCCTGAACAGAGGCAGATCCTCATCTCCGGCCCACCAGGCTTCATCGCCTATCTCGCCGGCCCCAAGGAGTGGAAAAACGGGAGGGAGGAACAAGGCGCCGTCAGCAAGCTTGTTGCGCATGCCATCTCCAAGAATCCGCACAATGTTAAGGTGTGGAAGATATGAGGCGGCGTAACCGAGGGTACCAAGAGTTTCGGAATACGGCCTCCGAAGAGCAGTGGCGGCGCAAATCCCACGAGAGAATCACTCCTCTTGGTGGGAAATGTTGGCCAATGTTGGCCACTTTCCACGTGTATCTGTATATCAAAATATGCTGCTAAATGGTGGTGACCTGCCGGAAACCCTCAAGTACACCCCTCTCTGAACTGTGACTGGCTCGTACCTTTTTCTACCCATTCAAATCGCCGCTCTCCAGAGTCATAGAAAGTCCGGAGTCCCAATCTACTGTATATCAACCAACACCATTTGATCTATCCCCGCCCCGTCCGCTCACATCACGTCTCTTCCCAATCCACTTCATCCCGGACCGTCCTTCCGCCCCCTGTCTGTCTCGCGTTAATTCGCGTTAAATCTTCGCTTGCTCGCCCACCCTCTCCCTCTTGGCCAACTCCCTCAGATCCTTCCGGAGGATTTTCCCGCTGGCGCTCTTGGGGATCGCGTCGAGAAACACCACGCCGCCGCGGAGCTGCTTGTGCAGCGCCAGGTTGCGCTTGACAAAGTCCTTGATCTCCTCCTCCGACACCTTGGATTTGTCCGCGACCACGTACGCGCGGGGGATTTCGTTGCCAAATCCCCCAGGCTCGGGGACGCCGATGACCGCGGCGTCTTGGATCAGCGGGTGGGAGATCAGCAGGGCTTCGAGCTCGGCGGGCGCGATTTGGAGGCCCTTGTATTTGATCAGTTCCTGTCGTGGGGTGAGGTGAGATGTCAGCACATAAAACAAATTCAAACCGAAATTCGAGGTTGTTTTGTCTCGGCGTGGAAAGATTGGAAAAATCGAAAGCCGATTGAACATACCTTCTTCCGATCCACCACGTAGAACCTGCCGTCCCTACACAGGCCGATATCGCCCGTCTTGAACCACTGCCCGTCTTTCGAAAAGCTGTCCCTCGTCGCCGCCTCATTGTCCCAATAGCCCGTGGTGATCATGGGGCCTTGGACGATGAGCTCCCCCTCCGATCCTTCCTCCACATCGTTTTCATCGTCATCCACGATCCTCATGCGGATATTTGGCAATAGCGGACTGATGGAGCCCGTCTTGTCGTCCTGGTCGTACGGCATGCCCGTCACGGCGCCCGTCGTCTCGCTCAACCCCCACACCTGGCTGATCTGGCAGCCGAGCTTCTTCTCTGCCATGGCCTGCAGCTCTGCTCCCATGGGCGCGGCGCCCGAGACCGCGTGCACCATGTTCGCAAACTGGTCCGTCACCAGCGGGCTCTTCGCAATGAGTAGATATATCGGCGGCACGGTGAAGAATTGGGTGATTCGGAATTTCTTGCAGTATTCAAGGAACTTGGGGAAGTCGAATTTCGGCATCCAGTAGACAGGTCCCCCAGCGATCGACGGGTTGACAAAGTAGCCCTGGCAGCCGGCGATGTGCGCCGCGGGCAGATGGGCCAAGGTCCGATATTCGAGGTTGAACGAGGGATCGCGCCGGCGTATCCTGGTGAAGGATTCGCGGATCATATACTGGGGGATAAGCCCTTCAGAGACGAGATTGAGGTGCGATATGTTGACCCCTGGACATCGACACAGGCAGCAGAGGTCAGCAAAGGCATCTCGTGAAAGAACGAATTGAGGGAAACGTCAAGGGAGGCTTACCCTTTGGAACACCTGTCGTCCCACTGCTGTACAGCAAACAGACCACCCGCTGCTCCAATATTTTCTTGTCCGTGATTCTCTCCCAGTCAAGCTCCTCTTCCTTCTTCCAGCCTTCCTGGAGGAAATTCCTGCCCTTTCGCTCCACGTCCTGTAGTACCCTCTTCCCACCCATCGACTCGAGCACCAATACCCGGTCAAGCGGTACATTGCATTCCTTGGCCGCCCGGACGGCAACCTCGACACAGTCGGAGCTGCATACGATCAAATTACTCTTCCCCTGCTTGACCTGCCTGGCCAACTCGAAGGGTGTGAATGAGGAGCTTGCCGCGCTAAATACACCTCCTGCGGCGATCACTCCGAAAAAGATGTTCGGCAGCAGAACTTGGCCAGACGAGATGCACACCACGACGTCCTTGCCCGGGCCACTTGCGCCAATACCGAACTGGTGCCGGAAGACATGGGTGAGGCGCTTGGTGTAAGTTCTCGCTTGCGCCTTGGTGACACTGTTTGAGGGGAGAGCAGCTTCGGCGTGGAGGATCGTGGAATCGGTCGTCCATGCATCGGGCGATTCTAGTGAGCATATACAATCAGTCGCGTGTTCGAGGAGGACATGGGATCAAGAAAACAACGACGTACCGTATATCAAGGTCAGAATATCGATGTCGGGGAGCTCATAGTCTTTCGACGGCAAATAAGTTGTCTTGAGCGGCGGCATCGTGAGCGACTGGCTGGTCCCAACGTATCCAACTCTTCAAGGCGGGTGCATGTGAGGGATCTGACAGCTCCTGGAGCTTCGTCTCGAGACACCGGCGAGCTGTTGTACCCCGGACATCGTGGCGGAATGAGGGTGTGAGTAGTTCTTTCGGGGGCCGAGCACTGACTCGACAACAGACACCCGGTCCATTAGGAGGGATGGGAGTCAAAGTCAAAGTCGTTGGTGCCGAGGCGGAAGGCGGGGCGGAGCGGGGATTCCCAACATCCGAGCCTCGGTCACTTCGACTCATTATCTAGGAAATAATGAAGGCCATAGGAATAGGGATGACAGTGATTAAATTATGTGCGTTATTCGACGAGGGCTATTTTCAGTTTCCAGCTGCTTTTCTCCTGGACCCAGGCAATCCCCCCCTTCCGGCTCATAAAAGTTGAATGGTCATGGATCGCTCAAGCTGATATCTATCCAAACACCTCCAACACCAATGGGCTAACCCAGAATTGAACGATACCAGAATGTCTGAAAGCGAAAAGGAGTGAATTTCTATCGCCTAGGGGTGGTCGGCGTCGTAACACCATTTGATTGGCTGCCTCGACCGTCATCTTTCTGCCCAGCATCGTGATGTCCATCCCCGATCATGCCCTGCATGAAAGTAATATAATCGTACTTGGGTACGTCTCGGTCTGCTTCCATGTCTGGGCCTGTGTGCTCGGGCATACTTTGTAACAGGTCTTCGATAAGATCGTCTGGAATCAACGAATGCCTGAGATCCATCTCTGTGACATAGGGTTTCCCGTCTGCCACCTCACGGAAGGATTGGAAGACTTGTTCGGCGCTGTTTTGGTCTTCGGTCACGGCGACCATGAAGCGGATGAATTGCTCGAAGCCTACTCCACGAGACTCCCTCTGCCGTCGAGAGATGGGTGACATTGTCGGGTCGATGCCGGTGTGACACACTTCTAGGAACTTCTCGTGCATCTCTTGTTCATCGTACACCAGTCCAAGGCTGGCCAGTGCGGCGCTAAACTCCAACTCTGTCAAAGTGTTTGTGCCGTCTCGGTCAAAATGTCGAAACACAGACTCAAACTCTTCAAGCTGAATTGGTGTCAGATTGGTCATGTTGCGCGCGACCATTTGGTTTTCGAGGAAGGTCAGCTTTTTCTGTACACTCGTCCTTACCAAGCTCAGCTCGTACAGCAACTCATCGTAAGTATAAGTCGTGTAGTCGTTTTCATCGATATTGGCCTCCTGGCATTTCTCGTCAAGGATTGCTATTCCCTCCAGATACTGTTCGAGAGGTCCCAAGTTTGCTGACAGTCGCTGCGCATGATCTAGTTGATCTTCGACATCACCCTCCAGCCCTGATATGGCTAGAGAAAGTGTGTTCAGGGTTAATGCAAAGTCGTTGGCCTTGTCCGCGAAGCTTCGTCTCAGAGCGTTCTTGATGTCCCGGATGGTTTCGTTGATCAGTTTGCTTCTCGCATGCTCATCGGTGCTCAAAGCCGCCCATTCATGATCAAGCACTTCCAATCGGAGCTCTGCCGGAGGCTCGTATGGACGTAGGCGATACGTGGACAATTTCGTCTTGATATTGCCCAGAAGGGCCGCCAGATCGGACTTTTCTGCCACCCACCTTCGTTTCTGATTTCGTTTGTAGCTGGCGAGTTCATTGGCTTGGGCTTTAGCGTCCGCGTATGTTCCCTCAAACCTAGAATCACGCCAGGTCTGTCGCTGGTGCCGGATCTGCTGCAGGAGAGCACGCATTCTCTTTTCATATGCCGACTCCATCTCCCAAGCACCTTGCATGTTGCTCACAAACTTCTCGACCCTCCTGCCTGCGTTTTCAACCCGCTCCATTGCACTAAATGCGTGGAACCAGTAGGCTATGTATGTCATCAGGGATCGCTCGTCCGGTTTGGGGACATCCGCAACGTCCTCCACATCGAGCAGATCGGGAATGCCAATCTCCTTCGAAGCGATATCGAAGGCCAGTTTCATGTTTCCTTTGTGGTCCGATTTATCCAACGTGTCGAAATCAATGAGATCGGGTCGATGGATATCGAGTAGGGCACAAAAAGCGAGCCCGTCATTCCACGAAGAAGAAAAGTCTCGCACTTCAACACCTTCGTAACACGCTGTCTTCCTTTGGCACCAGAGGAGCAGGCCTTCTTTAGCCGTCAAGCCCTCTTCATTGATGTCGGAAATGGTAAACCGCAGAATGAGGGTCCATATCAGGCCTAGTATAATTTTTCTGTTGCCATCAACCACATCTTCAGCTCCGATGTTTGTCATCTGAATGCCGCGGCTCTTGATGAATTCCAGCGATTTATTGACATTCTCGAACCTCTGAACCCGCAGTCTCGGGTTCGAAGCATATCGACCGAGAGATTCATTACTGAGGACTTCGAGCAGGTGGATTAGGATGATACCGTCGGAGAGGTCGGTCACAAGGCTTTTGACGGCGACTTCGCGCGAGACGATCTTGTTATTCAACCTAATGAAATCAATCCATGTTCACGGAACTCGAGGGATCCCACTGCGTACCATTTGGTAAATGTCTTCTCTTGCACATTTACCCATTGCTTCTCGAGCAATACCATCGTTGCATGTCAGACAGTGGTCGATTCAGATCGGCGAGTATAACTTCAGGTCTTCACCCGAAAGGAACGGGCACGAGGGCGCGGCTGTTGACCAGGCTGCGTTGAATGAGGATGGGTTGTTATCCAAGATATTCCCAAGAGACGATAAAATAGTCGTTCAGAAGGGAACGGTAAAGGAGCCTAAGTCCAAAGGTCAACCTAATATAATCATGACACAGAGAATGGACTCGAGGGATCGTTATCCACAAAGTAACAGCTGAGGATTGCAGCTGAAAGGGTGCGATTCCGTGCTGAGCGTTAGGCGAGGGGTCCGAGCTCGGCTGACCTTCCCATTCGTGGATGCAAATGTCAACAAAGACGATGCCCAATCGGTCGGCGGAGAAACCGGGCCTGAGTCATGTTTCCGCCAATCACATTCCGTCACATGATTCGCGTCCTTCTGATTCGAGCTCAGACGTCGAGTCGCCCAATTTCAAGGAGTTGGTCCCTTTATCAGGCGAGATTACACTTGTACACTCTTGGGACTTTTTCCGAATCATGAGGATCAACACTTGTGCGTGCTTATCATGTACAGAATGTGCATTGCACCCTTAGAGACCAGTGTCCTGAGGGTTAGGCTTCCCAGGGGACACAGATAGGAACTTCAAGACTGATGACGACATGACTTGGAATGGTCTGCAATATTGGCCAGTGGGAATGAGGGAGAAATGATGGCGTTGAAAAGCAAAGGGACTGAGTACGGATTCATTGTTATTCAGTTTCCCGGGCACTGTTTGATTCGAGTGCTCTCACAATGGCAATACTGACAGTTTCTCCTGAAAAGCGGTGCTGGGTAACCTTGGTGACAAGGCCATCGTATCTACCAGGGGTTGTTGTCTTGGCTCATACTCTCGATCAGCACAAGTCTAGTCACCCTTTGTTGGTGCAGTACACGGACTCGTTGGGAGACAAGGCTCTCGACGTCCTCCAAGAAGAAGCCAAGCACTCTGGCCGAATACAACTGCAAAGAGTTCCCCTTTTGCTGCCGAGGAAGGACCAGGAGAACACTGCCAGTGTGGCTGAACGTTTCAAGGACACATTTACCAAACTCCGAGCCTTCGAGATCTACAAGCTAGGCTTTACAATGGCCGTCTTTCTTGATGCCGATATGGCGATCTTCCAAAATCCCGACGACATCTTTGAATGCAGCTTACCAGGTCGAGGATGGATCGGGGCCAATCACGCCTGTGTGTGTAACCTGGATAGCGATCCATGGGCTCCGTCTGAGTGGCACAAGGGAAATTGTGCCTATACGCCCTTGAACCACCCTGACGAGGTAGCTCCAGCGATGACCTCCGAAAGCCGACCCACATATCATCTCTTGAACAGCGGCATGTTTCTCTTCTACCCCTCGGAACAGTTGTGGGATAGGATGCTTCGTTTCTTCAACTCCAGCGATGAGCTCAAGAACTATCAATTCCCGGATCAGGACTTCCTCGCCGATTTTTTTCGTGGGAAGTGGCATCCACTATCCTGGAAATACAATGCCCTCAAGACTATGAGATATTGGCATCCTCGAATGTGGTCTGATGATACGCTGGTGATACTCCATTACATTGTTGACAAGCCTTGGGAACGACAGCTCAGTCAGGATGGTCTTGCCGGCCGGCCATCTTGGCAGAGATGGAGATACGCACCAATGGTGGTGGGACATGTACCATGAATGGAGACAACAGCGACAAAGGATCGACCCAACTGGTATAGTGGTCGTGACAATGGAGGAGCTGGTCGATACCGAGGAACCCTTCACCAAAATGGTTCCATTGCCTCAGGATGTTGGCAAACTGGAGGATGTCTTACCACATCCTTGATGCAACAAGTTGAATTCAGCGAACATCAAGTGGCCATGAGGACTATGCTTCACCCAAATGACCTAAATTTGGTCGTGTTGGTGCGCAAGAAATGCTGGGTATCGAACAAATGCATGGGTTGTTGGCAGGATTCATCTATGTCTTTGCTGTGTCGTGGCTGACCAGCCTTTCTCAGTGAGGGGATGGCGCCAGGGGTCACCAACATCTCTTGCGAATTGGCTCAACAGGACCGCACAGCCTTGCTCAGCCTTGCCAGCCCCTGGAATCATGGGCCACCCTTCTGCTAGGCAGGTACTTACAAGTCACTAATGACAGCATCTCCGGCAATACGATGATCCGATCCGCGCTAACCTGTTCCATTCAAACGCCTCCTTCACAAAGAGAAGGTCGGTTGACTGCGTTGGTCCGGTCCCGTGACTTTTTGGCATCTGGACTGCCATTAACTGCCTGCGGCCCTCTTTACAATGCCAAACTACCTATTCAAACACCTTCTTGAACTCTGTTCTTCATACCGTTCCTTGTGCAAGTCCATTCCCTGTCTGTCGCTCTCTCCCGTCACTCATTCATACCATTTGTCTCAAGTCGGCCCCTAAACAGGTCCATAGGAAGTATACCGTTTCAAAGGGAAAGCCATGGCGGTCAGTTCACATCCGTTGTGCCTCGGCATGGTCCTGTCACGAGCGTTGTCTGATATGGGCTAACACTCTATTCGCAGATCAAATGCCTTCTCTTCGACTGTGACAACACCCTCGTGCTTTCTGAGGACATTGCTTTCGATGTCTGCAGTGAGATCGTCAACGAGATTCTGGAGAGGAAAGGCATTGCCACTCGGTATACGTCCGAAGACCTGATCTCGCAATTCGTCGGCCTTAACTTTCGCAACATCATGGCCGTGCTGCAGCAACAGCTCGGCTTCACTCTAGACCCCGAAGAATTGCGAGGGTACATCAAGCTCGAAGAGGATCGTGTGATTGCAAATATCGAGGCGAAAGCGACGGCATGCCCTGGGTCGATTGAGATTCTCCAAACCCTCCATTCGCAGGGCAAATACAAGTTGGCCGTCGTTTCCTCCTCGAGCATTCGACGCATCAAAGCATGTCTTGTGACAGCCGGCCACGACAGGTTCTTTCACCCGGCCAACATCTTCTCGGCTGCCGATTCGCTGCCTTGTCCAACCAGCAAGCCAAATCCTGCCGTCTACCTCCACGCCATTAAGCACCTTGGAGCCAATGCAAACGAATGCCTGACTACTGAGGACAGCAAGTCTGGGGTACTGGCGGCTGTGAATGGGAAGATACCATGTCTGGGATATGTTGGTTCTACACACACAAGAGGACAGAAGCATGAGATGGCCAACCACCTGCTCGCAACTGGGTGCAAGGGCATCATGTTGGATTGGAGTGAGTATGAGAAGTTGTTGGCTCAGATCGAGGCTAAACAGTGATCTGGGGCTTCTGGCTCATGGCTGGATTTGGACGGGCACATCTGCTGCTGGGTGTTACAAGAGTATCTAGTACAATGCAAGGGGTGGGACGAGCACACGACGAACACGATGAACATCTGTGGTGGAATACTGCGCTATACACGCTCGCCACAACGATGGGGATTCGCTGAGACTGTCACTCATTCACTCAAAATTACCAGATACTGAATAGTACAGGCGCTTGACAATGTTGACATCCTCCTTTGATTGCTCCGTGCAAACATTGCACTTAGCAAACAAATCCACTCCATAATCGTGCATAGTGCCCGCTGTCACTTTGTCTTTGTCTTTGTCTTTGTCTTAAGCCGAGCTTCAAAGGAGCATGCTTTGACATGTGCGTATCCGTGATTGATCCTGCCTTGCGCCAGCTAGTTCGTGAAACCAGCTGCCAGCCGCCAGCCGCAGTTGCGAGGAACTGAACTTGCATGTCACATTACTGATAAACACCGCACTTGCTGTAACTGACTCTCCTCTGCCCTATGGAAATATGAGTCTCGTTGTCACCCTTTCAAGGATTGAACACATTAGGCAGACGAGGTTCTCTCACCCCCCTCTCCCTCCCCCTCGCCCCCTCCATCTCCATCTCCCTTGCATTGTGTCCAGTCAAACTTGGATCCTAAAAACCTCCTTGCATACCAACCCACCCAACCAACCAGATCACTCCAACGCCAGAGCCCAACTCCACCACCACCTGTCAACCAACGCGAATCAAAGCAGGGGAGCCCCCAAAGTTCCAAAGTAAGGGATAGCTGAGTGCCCTCGGCGGAGGGGGGGCGGTGAATCTCGTATTTGTGAGAAAAATGGATCAATCTCCTCGGGGACAAAAGCGATCCTACTTAAATTACGTCGAGGAGTTTGTCTTCACAACTGCCACCGAGTTTCCAGAGTACCAGGAGTATCCAGAATACCCAGAATACCCAGAGTACCCAGAGCATCAGGAGTATCTAGAGTTTCCAGAGGATCTAGAAGATCCAGATCGGTCGGTGCTTGCAACCAAATCCAGCCCTTCACCTCAGGAATACGAACACGAGTCGCCTTTCAACATGAAGATACACATGTCCATGCCTCTACACCACCCGAAGGCGGGGTTGCTGAGGACTCAGTCGCCTTTGATCAGGCAACACTTGTCATTACCGTGCCCTACCCTTTTCCATCGCGCGGCGACGGCGACACCAACACTGACACCGACACTGACGCCGCTGGTTCGCACTCTCGACGCACCGCTTCCGCATTCGTACGGCTCGTTGGTGACTCTCGACCCGGCCTCGCTGTCTCCAATCCCGGACCCGGTCGCCATCGCAGAGATCAAACGCCTTGCTGGCCCGGTTCCTCAGCAAAAGGGGTACGGGGATGTGCCTGAGATGACCGAGGTGTTGACGAGAGACGACGCCAGCGAAGATCCAACTTCCAGCGACATCCAGGGACCAACTCTAGCATCGAACGAGATTTTGGACGGAGTTTTCGGCGACTACACGGCAGAAATGGCGGGGGCAGACTTTGAAATTATCCTGAGCCAGCTTGTGGTTCCAAACTTTGACGATCCTCCTGTGAAAGACGAGCAAGGTAGTGGCAGCTTAGGCACGCAGTAAGCGGGGGCCGACATGTGTCAAACTTTTCAATTGGTGCAGGGACTGGCTGGTATTTTCGCATATGGCAGGGCTGGCACGCTGGTCTCAGGCTTCAAATCGACAAGCATTCAGGGTCACACCGAGGGTGGAAGTCTTGCAGAATGACAGAATGCAGATCAAGAATCAGATAGGGGAAGGATATCGACCGATGTGGCGCTTTCTGCGGAGAGAGCTTCCTAGACAAATCCATATTGACACAAACCAAAGTCCTTTTGTATTTCTTTTTTCTTTCTTTTTTTTCTTCCTTCCTGTATACCCCTCTCTTGCTCAAATACCCATGCGGTCTTCTAACTGGTGTTTGTCCAAACATTGTGTGCTACTGAGTGGCGCCAAAACTCTCTCGCCCACAGGACACAAATACCATGCATGTAAATTGTAGCATAAATCCCACTCTTGCCATTGAACCCGTAGTCGCTAGAAGCGCGAATTCAGGGCCATCTTTTGCTCGCTATCACTCCCTTTATGCTTGAGATTCAACTGCTGTGTAGTAGTGGAATGGACTTCTTCTGGTGACTGTCTGTGATTGTGACTGTGGCGCAGGATTGTGTTGTTTATGTCGCTGCAAGTAACGTACAAGGCTGTGAAGTGATGTCAGTGCTGAGTACTCAGTGCAGTGCAGGGTGTTCGTTGTCCGGGGTGATGCCTGTGTGTCCAATGCGATAAGTCTTGAATGGATGGCTGGAGTCTTTGTCCTTTGCCCTTCTTGTCCATTCCCTGTCTTCAGGTGCCTGCGGTATCGGCCGTGCCTCGACAAGAAGCATTCTCAGAGCAGCGCAGAGAAAGAGTGAGCCTCTCGAAAACAAGGATTGCCGTTCTGGACTGGTAGTGCAAGACCAGGGCGGGTGGTGCAATTGGGGACAGTCCCCAAGCTCACAGGACGTAGACACGAGGCCATAGACTGTCTCGACGGCCACAGAGAGAGCACACAGTCTCAACTGCAAGACCGGCCTCTGCAATGTAATCATGGTCCATTTGCACCGCCGGATCTTTATACCACACCGTGTTGTTCGCTAGCGCGATATTTCACTCACAGTGCCAGAGCACTTTCGCACAACAAAAGCGTCAACTGAATTCCTTTCAAACTCCCTCACTTCACCTTTCATCAACACCTCTCCCTGTGTCAACCTTTTCTTGTAACACCATCTTTTCTTTGTCGCGCTTCTTGTCACGGTAACCATCACCACTTGTTAAGCATCTGTCCTGCGTCGCGCGAGGCTGAATCTCCTTCCTGCCGAATATGGCGTCGCCGAGACATTTCCAACCACCTCCGGCGAATGAGATCGAGTTCCTGGACCCGCGTCTCATCAGCAACGCTGCGCCAACGCCGGCGACTAGTCAAGCCTCAGCCGTGATCGGTCCCACTCAAGGTGACGCTGTCGACGAAGAGTTTGCTCATCTGTCTGCATTGCTCCAAAATGACCTCGTACGCAGTGATGCCCCAGTCTTATGAACACTGTTGCTGACAAGTCTCCAGAATGACAACATTCAACCCGACTTCTCCTTTACCGAGTTCCTCGAGAGCACGGCTGATGACTTCCATGGGTTTGCAGCCACTGACAACATCGACCATGGGTTTGACCTCGCTGGCAATGGTTTTCATGATCTTGCTGGCAGTGTTGCTGCCACAGGTCACATGACCGCAGACCTTCCATCCCTCAATCTTGATACCACATTTGTTGGCTTCGACGCCTTCTTCGACTTGGAAGGTGCCAGTGGCCCCGTCAGTACGGGCGTTGCAGGTGACAGAGACTTGAATGCCGTTGGCACTCAGTTTGACAACTTCAGTAACATGCACCGCAACGATGCCAACGATGCCAACGGGCTCAACTCAACCTCCTGGCAGAACGGCAAGTACATACCTTGTTGACGCGTTACAGACCACTGACTCTCTGTTGCTCTAGATCCATCTGTTTTTCCACCTGGGTTTGAATCAGCGTCAAATGTTGCCTCAAAGCCACTTGAGTCGGCAAGAAACACAATTCACTTCGACCCGTACGTGGTCGAAGGGCTTGAAGGGGAACTGCCTGACCTTGATAGCCTGACCCGCGACTTTGTTATGGGTGCAGCAGTTGATCTTCCAGTCCTTGGCGCTGTTAATCCGGTTCCTCAAATTGTTGAAAATAACTCTCTGTCAGCACCACATGTACCCTTCACTCCTCGTCCCAGACTGTCTGAATACAGATTCATCAACAGAGTAAACGACTTCGTGAAAGCTGCCGAAGAAGTAAGAAACATGGGCAAAGACACAGCTGATCTCTCCCCTGGCCTTGGTGGTCGACCCAAACTTCCGGTTCTCAAGCCGAAACCAGTTGTTCGATCTGACAAGGATGTTTTGACTCGTGTTTCTCAAAACGACGGTCTTGTTCGTACCACTATGGACACTCCTGCTCTTCCGGTGAGTTCATCTCCTCCGCAAAACATATCCTCTGCTGTGATAGTCATTATCATCTCGCCATGTTATTGTCATCCCTTTGCTAACAGATGAATCCAGGCAGTTAGCCGCGCGATCAAGGCTGGTCCCGGCAATATTCCGACAAATGATGACGAGGAAAATGTTGAGACACCGCGTGTTAGAAAGCGCAAATTGGATGACGCAAACGCTGATACTGAGTCTGGCAATGGCGACAACGAATCTCCAGCACCACTCAAGAAATTGAAGAAGCACCAGGGATATGGTCCACGAGTCGACACTAGCATGCCTGCCACGACCAGCGCAGCTGGCCCATTCCTCACCAGAAGCGGTCAACGTACTCAGGACCAAGGTGCCTTGCAGCAAAGCAATCAAGATGCTGACGCTCCCAAGTGGACTCGCCGCCTACCATCTCTACTCGACTGCACCGACCCTTACATGTGTCCTGGCCCCAACTTGAACTGCTTCCACGCCTTCCAGAACACCTCAGGCTATTTCCTCCACGTCGAGAACGTCCACGGGGTTTCCAGGGCCAAGATGAACAGAGAGGAATTCCGTCACTTGAGAGATGTGTACGAGCCACACCCAGAGTCTTGGTGGATTGCAAAGGGGCAAGACACCACATACCAGGGAACAGATCGGAAGCAGATCAATGCCCGTCGCCGCATGAGGGCGGGGATCCGCAGCAACGACCCCAACTACGTGGAGGAGGTGTATGTCCGAACTCCTGCTGTGCGATCGGCAGGATACAAGAAACCTGCCAGGAGATAGATTGTCTGTTTTGGATATGAGAGCGCAGCAGAGATCTGTGCGTGTGAGAGCCGGGTGAGCGAGAGTGTCCCTCAAAAATGAGGGTGAAGTGACCTTTGCTGTGGTGTTTTCAGAGAGTTCACGGAGGAGCTTGGCGCCAAGCCAACTAGTCATGCACAAAGAAAAGAGATAGCCAATGAGCATCAAGCATGATTCATGCATATCAACTTTCCCCTCCCTGCGCCCATCGTCAATTGTAGTCACGATGCACAGTAGGTGGCCTGTCTTGAGCATCTAGAATTGTCTCGTAATGATCTCACAGCGAGTGTTGATCTATGTATGGTGATCGGCACAGCGTCTTCTTTCGCTTACATCGCTCAATAGCTCTTCCATGTACCGTGGGAAGACATGGGACCTCCAGACGCGGTTACCACGAGGTTGACCGCTGGTATGTCAAGCCTGTACACCTCGACGCCCTCTCACGGATCAATGATCTCCAGATCCCTAAATATCCTCGATTCTCTCGCCCTGTTCATTAAACTTGATCACTTTTCCTGTCATCAGACTCTCCTGTAACGCGCGCCCGATCTTCATGACGAGGAACCCCGTCTCCAAAGACACTGGCACCTTGTTGTCATCGAGCACGGCGGTGACAAACTCCTGAGCCTCGGTTGCAAAGGCGTCCTCGAAGCGCTGCCAGTATTCCGGCTGGACCTCGTGTCGCATACCCGTCCTGTCCGCGACGACCACGTTGTTGGCTTTGGGGATGACGTTGACCATAACCTTGCCTTGGGTGCCACTGATTTCAGTGCAGACGTCGTGGCCATGGGCCTGGGTGCGCGAGGCGTGGAAGTATGCGATCTTGCCGCCATAGAACTCTACAACGCCGACCCCATTGTCCACATCGTGGCTCTCGGCCAGTTCTGGATGGTGCTTCAACGTGCCCACAGCGAAGCAGGACTTTGGCGCAGGACTGTCCATGAACCACAGCGCGAGATCGATGTCGTGGATCGTGCAGTCGACGAAGATTCCGCCGTTGCGCTTCGCGTATGCGACGAAGAACCCTGTCTCGTCCAGCAGGTCGCAAGTGTTGCTGCGGACTAGGTACGGCTCGCCGATGGTGTTGGATTTGACCTTTTGGTATGCGTCCCGGTAGGAGGCGTCGAAGCGCCGCGAGAACCCTGCCATCACTTTCAGATCGGGCCGGGATTCTGCGGCGGCGATTGCAGCCGAAACCTGTGCTTGGTCAAGAGGGAGTCAATACGGCACAGAGCAGGGATTAGGATAACCCTGAAGGAGCCGGGACGTACTTCGTTCAGATCTGTGCTTAACGGCTTCTCGCACAGGACGTGCAGGCCCTTTTCGACAGCCTTGATCGTATGGCTCGCGTGAACATCGGTGCTGGTCGAGATCCAGACCGCTTGCAGGCCTTGGTGGTTCAGCATGTCATCGTAGCTGTCGTAGACCTTGATGTCGAAGTCGATGTAGTCTTGATTCCCGCGTGCCCATTCCGTCTCATGGGGAGCTGCACTGCAGACCGCGACGACTCGGGCGCGGGCGACACGGTTAAGGAGTGTTGCGACGTGGCGCTTGCCCTGTTAAGCAGAGAAAAATCAGCATATCAAAGTGCAGAGTATGCTGCTTATATGACTGGATTTGGAGGGAAAAAGAATTCGAGAAGCCTCTCACCATTCGTCCCAGCCCAGCCACTGCGATATTGAGCATCTTCCCACTTTTCTCTGCGTGTGAACCCATTCTTGACAGTACAACAGGTGGTGTCCTCGATGGCGGGTTCTATGTCCAAATTGCTGCCCGAGATCAAACCTCGATAGGGTAGCCTTATAAGATACCTAACTTCCGTGTTGGCGTGCCGACGGTGCGGTGTGTCGTAATATAGTCTTTGCTTGATTGTAGGATGGTAGATGTGTATCTATGTATGTACTTAGCAGCAAGCACAGATCATCAACCCAAGACTGGCCACACCTGTGACCTGTAGAGTAGGCCACTCGATACGGATGCGTGCGTGGTACGGTCCGGCAACTCAAAATTACATTCATTGACAAGACCCGCTTCGATGCAGAACGGAAATTCTCTCGCTCTGCATTGCCGTTCAGTGCAGTGCATATATGGGGTCTACCGCTACCGCTGCTGGTGGTAGTGGGAGAAGGCAACCCAGCCAGACATCAAGAATAAGGTGTCCACCCACCTCCCCCACCGACACTTGGCCGGCAATGCCTATCCGCTTCTCGTTCGCTTGCTCGGCGCAGGGTCCAGACAATGGGAGGGCCGGGGTCCGGGGGTCGTTCGGTTGGGCTTCCGCTTTGTTCAGCATACCCGACAAGCTTGGGCCAGACCGCCCTGCCGATCGAGTTTGAGCGATTTGCTTGCTCACTTCTCTGGGTTGGGGTTGGATACAATCTCATGCATTTTGTCGTTTGTGGACATGGTATTTGGCGAGAATGCGAAAGTGGGCATTCTTAGCATCTTGAGAAGGGGACAAGGAGAATGTACGAGGTGTTCAGTAAGCGATTGGGGGCGGAATTCTCAATCCTGGGAATCGACATACTTAGGGGAATCTGGGGGAAATTCTGTCTTCATGCCAATCCAGGAAAGAAAAGAGGAATGTCTAGTTTGCTTAACAACAACCTCTTGGAAGGGTTGAGTTGTTGCTGTTGCCTGCGAAATCACCAATGTCATGGCCATCTATCCACAAGTGCGCACAAGTGCTAGACACCCAAACCTTTCTGGTCCTGTGTCAGTACTTCTCTCACTCGCTATGCCACCAATGATGAGAAAAGTGTTGGAGGTCTATTTGAACGCCAGAATCCTCCTCAGCCAATGGAGCTCTCTATTGCTTGTCCGGGAAGCCAAAGTCGACGCCGAACGCGGGATAGACAAAGCGGGTGAGGCCGGTCTTGGAGATTTCGGCCAGAGAGGCAAGGTCGCCGTCCGACAGGGAGACGATTTTCTTGTTCTCGTCAATGCGAGAAGGTGTGACCGACTTGGCGAGCACAGAACTGCCTCTGGCGACATGGTAACTCAGGAGGATGCAGCCTGGTGTGACTCCCTTCTGCTCGGCCAGCTTGACCACGTGTGGGTCCTTCATCAGGGGACTCCCCGTGCTACCCAGCGGGCTGTACGCGGTGATGAGGATGCCTTTCTCTTTGCAGTAGTCCACAATCTCTTGCTGGGGAAGGAGTGGGTGGTTCTCGATTTGGTTCGTGGCCGGGACCACCTCGACGTGGGGAAGCAGCTCCTCGAGATATCGCTTTGAGTAGTTGGCCACGCCAATCGCCTTTGTCTTTCCCGTCTTGAGCAACTTCTCCATGTCCTTGTACGTGTCGACGTGGGATCGGTCGCGAAGCAAGTCCCTGGATCCATCGGGCAATTTGGGGAATTTTTCGTCATTGCCGTTGGGGTTCATGGCAACGGGCCAGTGAATGAGGTAGAGGTCCACGTAGTCGAGACCCAGTAGCTTCAAGCTTATGTCCAAGTTCTGCTCCACCCTCGTGTGATATGTGCACCACAGTTTGGTCGTAATGAACAGGTCACTCCTGGGAATGCCTGCAGCAGCGAGTCCCTCCTTGATCCCCTCGCCCACTTCCTTTTCGTTCCCGTAGACATAGGCGCAGTCGATGTGGCGGTAACCTGACTTGATCGCGTGTGCAACGGCCGCACGGACCTGGCCTTCTGGGCTCTGCCATGTGCCTACATCCCTGTTAGCCGGTGTCTTTTTCGGGAATTGGTTAGCGAAGGAGAGGGAATATAACATACCCAGACCCAAGGCAGGAATGGTGGCTCCAATGTTGAGTTTTAGCGGTACGTCAACCATTGTATCGAACGAGTTATTGTTTGCTGTGAGAAGTGTGCATCTGCGAATCTGTTGCAAGCGACAACAACATCTCTTGCAGTTGGCATATGGTGTATTGGGATTTAGGCGAAGGAAAATATCATATAGCCGGCGCAATGTTCCCGAACCGGGATGAGGTCATGCCCCGCCGTCTCGGGCTATTGTCTCACCGAGGCGAACTGCCAAGGCGACGGCACGTGGGATATCGTTGTCCTTGTCCACGTGACTCTGAGTTTGGGATTTTCTCTGTGTAAAAGTGGACATCGTGTTATTCTGGCTATTCTCACTGAAAAAAACTCCATCAGCGTCATGCGAGTCATTCCAGTGAAAATGTTGGACAGCTGATTGGGAGTGCTGCGTAGCATCTGATATAACGAGCGACGGGATCCTCTTCGATAGTGGGACAAGCTTCTGGCCAATGGCCCCGAGTGGAGACCCTCTTCCCCTCCCCCTTTCCCCACCATCGTCATCCTTCAGCCTCGCCGTCTTTCCTCCTGAAACTCGACAGGGAAAATCTGCCCGGACCCACCTGCCTGATTCTAAGCATTCAGAATTCCTTCTCTAACTACTCCTCGTCCTCTGTTATTCTGAGCTTTGTGTTTCAGGAAAATAAAGAGCATGTTGCACTGAGGTTCCATGTGGGCTGGTGTGGTGATCATCGGGGTCAGCTGTATTTTCGAAATGACCCCTACTCCCGCCTTTGCATTTGAGGATGATGGGTCTGTAACACAGCATGAGCGCTACTGTCAAGCCTCCATCCCCGGGGTTGTCGATGCCCCCGGCCACCTGCACTCCTTCTCATGCTGTGTAACTCTACTTCTCGACATATTTTGACTTTGTGATATATCATTTTTCTTGACCTTCTGCATTTTCTCTCACCGACTTTACTAAAGTCCTCCCTTTTCCCCTGGACTGGGGGGTGGCGACCATGAAAGAGGCTCTTGTGTCGGGGAGACCGAGTCACGACGACGGAAAGATGATTACACTTGTTCGTAGCGCCTCAACCGGATGGCCAGGATATCGTCCATTCGAAAGGTTCGCCGCGCAAGCATCTCCATGACTCTCATGATCAAAGGAATCAAGTGCTCCGGCCCGCTGTCGATGATTAGGCTAGCGTCTCCCCCAAGCCCCATCAGCGTCTGGCCACCTCGCCTCCAGCGTCCAAATTTGGCAACTTTCAGCACTGAGCAGGTCAACCACGTCGCCTCGCTATGGATTATCGCGACCAGCATGAAGGTCATGGCTTCGTGTGGGTTCAGGGTCCTCTCGAATTTTATCTCAATGAGTGAATCATTTGCGGGACCATTAGGCAACGACTCCGGTATTCCCCTGCGGAATTCACTCCATGCATCACTAAACCAAAACCTGATTGAATGGCCCGATCTATATTAACGTCAGATCTTGTGTTGAAAGCCGACCTTTCTCTGTATTCACACTATTCATGTCGTCCGTTTGAATGAGCGACAAACAAGTGACAATCGTCAAACGCCACCAAACATTGCATCCAGCGACTATATAAGCCAGCATCCTTCTTCTACTTTGCAGCTTGTCATTCTGTCAATATACAATTCAACGTCAACAAAAACCGAGCTCTAACGATATTTTTATATACAGCGACTTGTGCTACAACTACACTTCAAAATGCCTGCTATTCTTCTTGACCAGGCTTCTCATCCTCCATCCTTCCACAACGACCGGGACGGCCTAGCTTTTGAAGCCCTGTGCGACGAAATTGAACAAGCAGACATTGCAGCGGATCAAGCTCTCCGAAACCAGCAGCATGCAACAGAGGAAGACGAGGGCTCCAAGTTTGACGCCGACAAAGACAAGACGCAGTTTCGCCAGTATGAAACTGCATGTGACCGGGTCAAGAACTTCTACCTCGAGCAACATACCAAGCAGACAGTTGCATACAACCTCAAAGCTCGCCACAACTTCCACGCCAAAACTCGCGCCGAGATGTCTATCTGGGAAGCCATGGAGCGTCTCAACACCCTCATCGATGAGTCTGATCCCGACACAGAGCTTGGACAAATCGAACATCTCCTGCAATCTGCTGAGGCCATGCGTCGCGATGGGCGGCCACGCTGGATGCAGCTCACCGGTCTGATCCACGATCTTGGAAAACTCTTATTCTTCTTCGATGCACAAGGTCAGTGGGACGTTGTTGGAGATACTTTTCCTGTGGGCTGTGCTTTCGACGACCGCATCATTTACGGCAACAAGTCATTCAGCGCCAACCCCGACTTCGAGCACCCCATCTACAGCACCAAAGAGGGCATCTACTCACCTGGCTGTGGCCTCGACAACATCATGCTGTCCTGGGGCCATGACGAGTACCTTTACCACGTGGTCAAAGATCAATCGACGCTTCCTGACGAGGCATTGGCCATGATCCGCTACCACAGCTTCTACCCGTGGCACCAACAAGGCGCATATAGAGAGTTCATGAATGAGAAAGATCACGAGATGCTCAAGGCTGTTAAGAAGTTCAACCCGTACGATCTGTACAGCAAGAGCGACGAGAGACCCAGCGTGGAGAAGCTAAAGGTATGTCATCCCTGTTTTCTGTCGCTGCGTGTTCTAACGTGTCTTTGCAGCCTTACTACCTCGAGCTGATTGACGAATTCTTCCCGAAGAAGGTCATCAAGTGGTAGACCTCAGAGCTTTCGGCATTCTGCCAATTCCTCAACGCATGGGCCTCATCTGTGGAATCTGGTACACACAACGGCCTTCATCCTATGGTGGATCCTTTCTTTCATTTGTTTTTTTTTGGGGGGGGGGGGGGGGGGGGAATTCTCTCTCCGGTGTATGGAATATAGCGAGCGATAGACAAAGCCTCACGAGCGTTCATTTGGAAACTGGAAGTGACGATATCTTCCCCGGGTTTACGCAAGCGAAAATGAGTTACTCGATGATCAGGGGAGATCAATCAGCGATAAGCACTCAGATATGAACTTGACATGACATAAAATTCGCAGTTTACAGTTTCACATGACAAGAACTGAATCACAGAGTTACAGGATTCTGGTTCGGAAATACTTTCTTATATGACGGTGTCTCCTACTCGTAGAATCTCACTATCAAATATCCAGTCTCGCCCAAATGCTTGCCACTAGTAAGCTACCAGCAATACAAACTCATGACAAACCCAAAGAACATAAAATCGCCAGAAAAAAGACCTCCATTTCACCGACTTTTATCTCCTGAGAGGACGGCTCTCGGCCCGATCGGCGCGTAACAAGGATTTCTGCAGAACTGGGCTTTGCTTGCTACCATTTCGGCACTAACGGAGGGAAAGGAAAGGACTGTGCATGGCACCACCCATACCGTGGCCATGGGTAAAGCAAGCCCTCGGAAAGTGAAGGTGGTGATGGACACCACCGGCCAGAGAAACCCGGCAAGACCCTGCATGTGGTTAGTGGTAGGCACCTCCACCTCCACCGGCCGGGCTCTCTTGATGATACCAGACAAGCTTGGAGCTTCTCCAAAGAGACTGACAAGGATTCCTCTAATAGCAAACTCCTCTTAGGAGGCCACGTAGCCAGCCAATGAGTGACTATTTCGGATTAGCCAGCCTTTTGTTGTCAGAACCAGAGGGGTTCCAAATCCACGACATGCATTCCCCCATCATGATACATGATAAAACGAGGATTTCTGGGGAGTGATTTCTGACGGGACGGATTTGACATCCGGTCTTTCTCGTCTGATATGTATCAACCTGAAATTCTTTATCTACAGGCGGCGCGCCCCAGTGCGGACTAAGCGGTAAGTCGAGCTGCGTTCGTTCGTTACACAGCATATCTTAGGCCCATGCAGCCTCTGCTCTGGGTCGAGCCACCATGCTGGCTTTTTCACGCGATGTTGCACTGCTTCAGAAACCCGCCTAATCACCTAAACCCACTGCACTGCACCGCATTGCTCTCTCTCTCTCTCACCCGTCGGGCTATCGCTGTCTCTCCTACAGAGTCTGCGCCCTGGGGTTTCACAACAGTCCGCTTGCGCGTGTTTGTCGACATTGCTGTCGTGTTTCCGATCTCCCCCGGTTCAATGTTGCACTGCACCGCACTGCGCTACTGCAGCTGGCTGTCACTGGAAGGGAGGGATGTGTGTGTGTGTGTGTGTGTGTGTGTGTGTGTGTGTGTGTGTGTGTGTGTG